>NC_056739.1:1231091694-1231359194 GCF_019279795.1 Protopterus annectens
CATAATTTTTGACACTTAGGTTTTCCCAGGCAAACAAACTGCATTATTTAGCAATCTAACACCTGCACAGAAACTTACAACAATAGAAGACATTTCACATGTATATTCTAACAGAAACTAGAGCAATAAAGCACATTCCACATCTAAATTCTGGTCATAAACGTTAGCCTTAAAACAATGAGCATGAAACCTTCATCCAGCCACAATGGGGCCGAATTCTAATATGAAAGGGTCATAACATGCTTCCCTGGACCAGTAGAGTGCAATGTTGTCACATATTTTGCAGTTCCACATTTCACAATATTCTTTTACACTCAAGAAAACATGCTTGTATTTTACATTTATTTACAAATGCCAGAATTATATATCAAATTCTATTTGACTAGGCTGGCAGCCTTCACCCATCTTTCCCCAATCATCACATCCCCCCCTGGGGAACTCAGGCAAGTTTTGCAAGTGCCCCTTGAGAAACATCACTTGAGAGTGTCAGGTCTATCTGGGTGTACCTCACCCCATTCCCTGTCTTGAGAGCCCACCTGCATTGGCATTGCTACTCCCACTGCAGTGCTGCACTGACATATCATATTCTTGCAACCCCAGACTCTGTCTTAGCAACTTGGCATTTTGCTGACTGGCTCTGTTTAACCATGTTAGCGGGTTGTGGTCTGTCATCACAGTGAATTTTCTTCCATACAGATAAGGCTGAAGTTTTTGTAGTGCCCACACTATGGCTAGACATTCCTTTTCTACTGCTGCATAGCATTCCTCCCTGGATTGGAGCCTACGACTGAGATAAACCACTGGGTGCTCTTCTCCCTCTGAAGAAATCTGGCTATGTACAGCCCCCACCCCATAGTTTGAAGCATCCACCTGCACAACAAAGTCTTTGCTGTAGACTGGACTGGCAAACACAGGGGGTCGTCCCAAAGCTTCCTTAAGCTTCTGAAATGCCTGCTCACATGCTGGGGTCCACACTACCTTATCTGGCCTGTTCTTCCTTGTCAGGTCTGTGAGGGGAGCAGCTATGGTACTATAATTGGGAACAAACTTTCTGTAGTACCCTGCTATCCCTAAGAATGCCCTCATCTGCTTTTTGGTAACAGGTGCAGGCCATGCCTGAATGGCTTCCACTTTGGCAGGTTCTGGCCTTATCTTACCACTCCCCACTCTATGTCATAGGTAGAAGAATTCTGCCATACCCACCTGACATTTGCTTGGCTTAATGGTCAACGATGCTCTCTGTAGTCTGCCCAGCACCTCCCTGACATGCTGAAGGTGCTCTTGCCAGGAATAGCAGTAGACAGCAATATCATCCATGTAAGCAAGGGCAAACCCTCCTGCTTCTGCTAAGATATGATCTACCAGCCTCTGGAAAGTTGCTGGGGCATTCTTCATCCCAAAGGGCATATTTGTGAACTCATAAAAGCCAAAAGGAGTCACAAAGGCTGACTTCTCTCTAACACTGGGAGTCAAGGGCACCTGCCAGTAACCCTTGGTAAAATCAATGGTTGTAAGATACTTAGCCACACCCAGCTGCTCTAGGGCATCATCTGTCCTAGGTATGGGGTAAGCATCTGACTCTGTGTGACTATTTATTTTCCTGTAATCCACACAGAACCTGGTGCTGCCATCCTTCTTTGGCGCCAACACCACTAGTGAGGCCCAGGGACTGTTGGACTCCTGAATCACCCCTAGTTTGAACATCTCCTTTACCTCTTCCCTCAGAGACTGTTTGACTCTCTCAGGCACCCTATAAGGGGCCTGTCTGATAGGCCTTTGAGGTCCTGTATCCACCTAGTGCTGCACCAGGTGGGTGCTCCCTGGTTTTCCAGTGAACATGTCCCCAAATTCCTGCAACACTGCTGGGATTTCTCGAACCTGGGTAGGAGATAGCTGCTGGGACATTGCTACCCTTTCCACTGAGGTGTCAGCCCGAACCTCACTGAGGAGATCAGTCACAAGATCTCTCTCAGACCCCTCCTGCAATCCACTGCAAATGCTCAGCACAAGGGCCTCCCTATCATGGTAAGGTTTCATCATGTTAAAATGGTACAATCTGTGCCCCTGCCATCTGCCTAGCACTTCCACCATGTAGTTAACATCACTTACCTTTCTTACCACCTTGTAGGGTGCAACTTACTGTGTCTGACAGAAATGAGAACCATCACCTGCTGCCCTACAGCATACTCTCTAGCTCGAGCATTCCTGTCATACCATACCCTTTTCTGTTGTTGGGCTTCTGCCATGTTCTCCTGGGCCAGGCCCATGAGTTCCCTGAGCCTTGTCCTGAGGTTCAGGACATATGCCACAACAGACTCCTTGTGAGACTCACACTCACCTTCCCACTCATCTCAAATTAGATCTAGAGGTCCCCTCACCTTATGCCCATACAGCAACTCAAAGGGTGAAAAACCTGTGGATTCCTGGGGAACCTCTCTGTAAGCAAACAACAGATGGGGCAAATATTTGTCCCATGCCCTCTTAAACTGATCTGCAAATGCCCGTAGCATGGACTTGATTGTAGAATTTAACCTTTCAACAAGACCATTAGTCTGGGGATGGTAGGGGGTGGTCTTCATGTGCTTCACCCCACAGGACTTCCACAGACAAACCAGCAGATCTGACATAAAATTGGCACCTCTGTCAGACAGTATTTCCTTTGGGAAACCTACCCTGCTGAAAATCTCTTGCAAAGCATTTGCCACCTTCTCTGCCTCAATGGAGTATAAAGCCACTGCCTCAGGGTATCGTGTAGCATAATCTACAATCACTAGAATATACGTTTTCCCTGTGGAATTTGCGCTACTCAGAGGACCCACAATATCCATAGCTACCCTCTGAAATGGCTCCTCAATCACAGGCAAAGGCATCAAAGGAGCTCTCACCTTGTCTCCTGCCTTGCCTACCTTTTGGCATTGCTCACAGGTCCTGCAGTACCCTGTTACATCTCTGGAAATTCCAGGCCAATAGAAGTCTTGCATAATATGCCTCTTTGTACGTTTTATGCCCATATAACCTGCAAAGGAAATATCATGGGCTATGGCTAGAAGTGCCAGACGGTAATCTCTAGGCACTACCAAATGCTGTACTCTCTCACCTTCTAGCCCTCCCTCAGGGGTCCACTCTCTGTACAATAACCATTTGTTCCAGTATACAGATTCCCCCTTCCCTTGAGAATCAGGTGTCTCCTTAGCTACCTGCCTCAGGCCTTGCAATGTAGGGACTGAGAGCTGAGCTTGTCTCAAGTCTTTCCTTGTAACCCTTCCCAGCTCCCCTTCCACAGGAAGTCTGGCATCCTCTGACAGCGGTGCCTCACTGTCAGCCTGAGTACTACTACTCACCTCTACCTTTGCAGTTACCCTGTCCAAGGAAACATCAGTACCCACAAGCAGCTGTGGCTCACATTCAGTCTCACTGCTACAGTGTAGCACACTCCCTGAAGTAACCACCTCAGCAGTCCTGGCTGCAAGTATGCAGTCTGTCTGGGTCTCCCCAGGCTACCAGCCTCACATGCTTGTCTCCTAGCCTCACTGCATGTAACTGCATAAGTACATAGTACTGCCTCATCCAAATCCTTCCCTCTCAGGACATCTGCAGGATGGCAGTTCCATACACCTGTTGTCTCAAGACAACCTACTATTAGCATTTTGTCTTTCCCACTTACTGGCTCCCTCACCTTTGGTTCCTCACCTTGCCTCCATGGACATCTGTATGCCACATGACCCCACTTGTTGCATTCAAAACATTTAACCCTAGCTCCTGGACGTGTACCTGGATTCGTGGCTTCCCCTGCTACTGCTGGATTCTGTTGGGGCAGTCTGTGCTGCTCACCATGGGTTCCTTTAGACCCATAAGCAGTACTGTGGGTCCCTTTCCTGTGCGGGGCTGCCCTGCTTGCTAGGTATAGGTCTCCCTTCTTTCCCAACTCCTCTGAAGTAGCACACTGTCTATCAGCTAACCAGATCCACATGTCCTCAGGCAACTTGCTAAGGGCTTGTTCCCTTGCCAAAAGGTCTGCCAGCCCTTCAAAAGTGGTGACCTGACATCCACTCACCCAGCTATTAAAATAAGTGCTCTGTTCAGCAACATATTCACATACATTTTCATCTGCCTTGCGTTTATGCTCACAAAACGTTTTCCTATACATTTCAGGTGTTAGCTTAAAACATTCTAATAAATGCCTTTTTACAGCAGTATAATCAAAACAGTCAGTGTCATGCATTTTTGCTAAAGAAGTTTCAGCTTTACCATGGAGTAAGGGGGTCAGGAAACATACCCAGAGCCCTTGGTCAACTTCATACTGTTTACATACCCGCTCAGACATATGAATGAAGCTATCAATATTATCCAACTCTTTAAACTGTGGAAGAAATTTACTGACCTTTTGTGCTTCTGGGGTCCGGTTACTCCCTTCCCCATTACCTCCATGACTCTGGTGAAGAGTCAGCATTTCCCTCTCATGCTTTCTCTGCCATTCATTTTCCTCAGCTTGTAGACTCCTCATTTTCTCACCTGCTTCTAGTTCCATACATCTGGCCTCCAACTCGAGTCTCTTTAGCTCCAGCTTGATTTTTATGTCCACTGCAGAAATGTTGAGCTGTCCATTCTCCGAGGATAGTGTATCTCCACTGTCAGTCAGATTGTCCTTCAGGCTGCTGTTTTCTGATGCAGCTTTAACCAAGGCTGCAATCAGGTCTGCTTTGGTCAGGTTTCCATGCACCAGTCCCCTAGCCTGGCACATCTTCGCCAGCTGGCTCCTTGTCAGCTTTCCATACTCTTCTGCTGACATGCTGCCTGCTCACCCTAACACTAAGCTAACAAAAGAAATAAAACAATTGTGATCTGAACTCTGAATATACACTGCATGACTGTTTTAGATACAAAACACTTTTCAGAGATCACTGTATATAAGCTACAGGAATTCGCTCCACCCACACCACCACAAGCCAGTTAGTATGTGAAGTAGATCCCACCACTGCCAAACACTTGTGATGACTATGCCCTAGCCCAGCAATCAAGGAACCTCAGTCCTCACCACTAACACCAGGAAGGTTGTCTCATAGAAGAGGAAATGATAACTAATACACACAGTAAAGTACAATGTCCCTTAAGTGCACACAGTGATCACAGTCAATCTTGGGCTGGTTGCTCCCTTGCTCTCCAGGTCCCCAATAAGACTCCCCCCTGGCACAACTATAGGGTCCAGATCTCAGCCTAGCTGGCAAGCTAACCTCCAGTACCCTCTCTGTCCAACCAGTGCTTCATGTCCCTGCCCAAGTAGCTGACACACCACACACACACTTTGAGAAGAGGTTATACAACCACACAGACCCTCCTGGGACAAAGGCTGGCACAGGTTCTCCAGCTGTGCCCATTTACCCAGGCTATATGGTAGTAATTATTGCCACCAGCAGCTAATAAATATCAGCCACTCAAAGGCCCTTAAAATGGTGTCCAATTATTACTGTTCATATTATTATCCAATGGTAGTATGACTAACAGTCAAGGCTTACTTTAGAGTGGCCTATTACAATAACCTCTATAAATATGCAATGCACTCTAGAGCTTATCTCTACACAAAGCAGCCACAGGTAGAATATTTTAAAAATATTTAATAATACATGATTAAATCACAAGACAAAACTACTACACCACAGAGACATCTAAGAGTTCAGAGATCACACAGAAACTTAAAATAATACAATAGGACAGGTCTGATTTCAAAGAAAAATACCTAATTAATCTTTACTAGCTTTAACTATTCCTACAAGAAATCACAGTGCTAAAACTTACATGTGAGCATAAGGCAGAGTGCTGATGAATTAGATGTCCAAAGTCAAAATCCTTCCAGTCTCTTGTGAGAAATAGTATTTAAACATTACTAACAAACATGTTTGCTGGGTTCCTCCCTAAATTACATCATTTTTGACACTTAGGTTTTCCCAGGCAAAAAAAACTGCATTATTTATCAATCTAACACATGCACAGAAACTTACAACAATAGAAGACATTTCACATGTATATTCTAACATTCTCAAAACTAGAGCAATAAAGCACATTCCTCATCTAAATTCTGGTCATAAACTTTAGCCTTAAAACAATGGACATGAAACCTTCATCCAGCCGCACTGGAGCCAAATTCTAATATGAAAGGGTCACAACATGCTTCCCTGGGCCAGAGGAGTGCAATGCTGTCATATATTTTACAGTTTGACATTTCACAATATTCTTTTACACTCAAGAAAACATTCCTGTAGTTTACATTTATTTACAAATGCCATAATTATATATCAAATTCTATTTGACTAGGCTGGCAGCCTTCACTCATCTATCCCCAGTCATCACATCAAGCATGGAATATGTGCTTTTATTAAATATTAACATTGTACAAATGCTCAAAACTGGATCCCTGAGATCATGGTGTATAGCTGGAAAATAGCAGCAGACAGGATGGGCAGTTTCTGGTCCAACCACTTTGAGGGGTTCTCAGGTCCAGCTGTACAAACAGAGTGGTATCTTCTCGAAGATCTTGTGCTGTTAAGCATTATCCAAACTGGAAGGTATTATAAGATTTAGAAAATAAGCTACATATGGAGTTGATCATTATGTGCTTAATTATAGTCTATATACTTTTTTGTATTTCTCACATAAAATAATTCATTTTCCAAATACTTGACACCAATTCTTACAGATTTAACTTTTGCTGGGGGAAAATTGCTATATCAAAATACAAAATGCATTTGTTATGATAATTAAGCAATCAAGAGCTCTTTTTTCTTAATCATAGTTCAGGCTTTGCTTTTGTATTTCAATAGGTTACATAGATCACACATCTGTATATAGACTTTAATGGAATAGTGCTGACAGTTCAAGAAGCAGTTGTTTCATCATCTGTTAATAGCAGATTTTCAGAACTGCTTGATACGTGAGAAAAAACAGTATGCTGACAACTGATAAGTATGTATTTGTTTAGGAAAACATTTCCAGAACTACCAGAATTACTCAATTAACTCATTTGAGTTTTGACCCTTGTTCTACCTCTTTAATGGAATAGCTTACTGATATTTATGGAGTCTGTACCATGAATGAAAAGCAACGTGCCCAGCTATAAGTTTTATTTATTTATTTTTATCTCCTGTCAATGAGACACTCAGAGATAAGTAATTTTCAACCAGAATTTTGTGCCATGCTTCCCCCTCCTTTCCATGGGCAGTGACATGCAAAATATTCCTCCTCCGTATTCATAGTTACAATGTAAGAGGCATCAGAAGCCCAAGCTAACACATATGGGGGTGGGGTGTTGCTCGCCTTATACATTGCAATAGTATGAGTGTTGGGTCTGCAGATATCAGCAAAGTTGACCTGTGGCTTTATGTTATGAGTGTATTTTATTTAGCTTCCTAATCTTTTCTTTCTTTATATATGTAATGTTATCTAGGGAGGGGAACAAATTAAATGTAAATAGAATGCAAACCTACATAATGATACCTAATTTTATGGCACCCTTTGTGCAATGAATTAGTACCATAATGACTTTGCTGATTAATGACAGATAATGAAAGAGTACTGACTTTATTTATTTATTTATTTTATTTTTTTTTGGTACTGGTACATAGATTTCTTGCCATAACTGGTACACATTTTTCAATAACGTTTGATAGACGTCCTCTGTAACTCTCAGGAGCCAGTGGAGTTTCCCATTTTTTAAATTATTTGTAAAACATGGTAATATATGGCTTAGCTCTACATCCTAGCCACATTGTAGGTTGTCCACAGGCTACAGCTTTAGCATGCATGTGCTCCACCCCTGGAAATGCATCAGGAAGTGGATAGTTTCCTTCTTATGGTAGTTAGTAAATTGCATGTACAACTCGCAATGCTGGTGTCTTGGAAGAATGCAGCATAATCAGCTCTGTAAAAAAGTTCAACACATGGCTTACAGTGTAAACCAAGGAATTATTTCTATTATACAGTGTCCATACCATGATTAATTTACAGAATGCACTATATTCATCACTCATAGCAAGTGAATGTTGTCAGCTTATTTCTCTTCATTTTCCAGGTGGATCAGTAGTAATTGTCTCCAGGGGGATCCATTACAGATGTTGGTATCAGGTACCAGCATAATCAGCCAGTAAGTTTATTCCACAGTGTAACCAGTGCTGTAACTGAGCAATGCTAGTAAAAGGCATAAATTAGACCTAGAAGCAGTATCAGTGCAAAGTATACTGCACAATTTATCATTTAGTTAGAACAGTGCAATGCATAAGAAGGGGCTAATGTGCAGTGCAATGTATCATTTGGTTAGAACAGTGCAATGCAAAAGAAAGGGCTAATGTCCATTTGTTTTGTATCTTTCTAGATAAAGTACAGCTGCCTGAGGTACTGCAGCAAACCTCTCATTCTCTTAGTCCAAGAAATCTGGACAAAACCAAAAATAATGAGGGGACAAAGGTCCAGAAAATAGGGACAGATGTTAAGTATTGCTCTTATAAACTTAGAAAGTTCCTAGAATAAAAGATGTCATGTTAACATGCATTTTCTGAAAGATATGAAGTTTGAAACTTAAATGTCAGTATTATTTAGTGACTTCAGACCTCAATTTTTTGCCAGAAGACCATGAATTTTATAAGGAACAGACCAAAAATATGAGGCAAAATCTGCACATTCTTTAAAATTCTGAACAGCTGAGAGGCATGTACTGCAGTAATATTCAGTAATGTAGAGTTTAGGCTGACTGGATGCCAGGAACTGAGAAAAAAATGTTTGTATTAAGTGATATTTTTAATGACCTATACAGCACTGAATACTTACAGCTTGACAAGACAGTAGCGTGGAATGGGTCTATATTAGAAAATCGATTATTTAAAAGTTCGAATCACTAAAGGTCGATCTTTAGTGATCGAACTGTTAAACGTTGAATGTTCAGAAAAAAAAAAAAAAAACAACAACAAAAAAAACTAAATGATGCACCCCGCACGTGGGGGGCTGTGCCCCCACACCCCCACTACTTAAATATACCAACTCCGAGACGGCACTACATTGAAGTAAACAGAGATCTCCCCTTACAGAGATTTCCATTTACTTGTTCGATGTTCTGCAGTTTTGCTATTCTCATATCTACAATGTCAGATTCAACATTGTTGGCTTTCAAGAATTTAATATAGACTCCGTGGGACCAAGGGATGATCTTGCAAATTGTACAAACCAGGATGGGCAGATGAGGTCTGTCTGTAAATATGTTGGTAATATTTGTTCAGCAGTAAGAGAAAACCTCAGCCTGTCATTGTTCCCTGTGTGGCAAATTACTGCCTGTAATCAAGACTTTTTTTTTATCTGTATTTAAACAAATGCTTTCTGTAAATTGGTATTCACATCTAATGCAGTTTACTCATTACAATAATATGTATGAACCATCGATGAAGTAAGCTTATCCAACATTATAGTATTGTGTCTATGTGGTATATATTTGTTGGATTTTGAAAGACGGATTTCATATTATTGGATATATAAATATGTTTTATATGCAATTCACACAGCAATGAAAATAAAAACAATAAAACTGAAACACAAGGTAAGGATGGCCACTGAAAAGTGTGATCTTGCAGAAATGCAGGAGACTGTATCTTGTTTCTTTTCAAATTGTGTTTCTTCTCTCACTTTTATTAAATTATATATTAGACATGGAATATCTTGAAGAATTTATTTAAAAATGCATTTAGCTACTTTTAAATGGAATACTTTATATACTCATTTAGGACTTTGTGTGTGTGTGTGTGTGTGTGTGTGTGTGTGTGTGTGTGTGTGTGTGTGTGTGTGTGTGTGTGTGTGTGTGTGTGTGTGTGTGTGTGAGAAAGTGATAGTAAGACACTCTCTTTACAGATACAAACATACAGTGTATGTATATATATATATATATATATATATATATATATATATATATATATAGATATATATACACACACACACACACATCTGTGTGTGTGTGTGTGTGTGTGTGTGTGTGTGTGTGTGTGTGTGTGTGTGTGTGTGTACTGAATATCACTAAAACACCCAAACATCAACATTCACAAAGTTGACCACAAAAATGTTAACTTTGCAAACATCAACGCTCTAGTACACATGTGCAGAGCAACAATCTTAGCACATGCAAAACTTAGATAAAAAAAAAAATCAAGAAAACATAATATTTTGCTGTGATCCTCAATTATATACTAACTCTGAGATCATGCGATGTCAGGGAAAGGGCATATTTCACTACCCCAAGAATTGTGTGATCTCAAATTATCTGTCAATCATCTGTTCAGTCAAACAAATTTTGTTAACTAAACAGATGTTGACCAACTATAGACTACCAAAATTCACTTGACCCATATATATATATATATATATATATATATATATATATATATACACATATATACACATATGTATGCATCTACTTGAGTAAATCGAATAGCCATTAAATCAAAACTTACTTGTTCAAGATGAGTATGCTGAATCCTCACTTTAATGAACTTTCACATCACTGAAAATTTAATCCGGGAAATAAATCAATTGGCCAACACAGGGAAATTTGCCCTTTCTCTACTATAGTGCAATCTCAGAGTTGGTATATTTAGTTGGGGGGGTGGGCACAGCCCACAACATTGGGGGGTAGCGGGGCAAAGCCTCCCACTTGGGTGGGTTTGACATACTTCATTATGCTTGTTTTGTACTGTTGGTCAACTGGTTTCTTTCCCAGGTTAACAAACTTTCACATCATCAGAAATTTAAAGTGAGGATTGACATACTCGTCTCAATCATGCAAGTTTCAGTTTAATGGCTTTTCAGTCTACTCAAGTAGACCTATATACGTGTGTGTGTGTGTGTATGTGTGTGTGTGTGTGTGTGTGTGTGTGTGTGTGTGTGTGTGTGTGTGTGTGTGTGTGTTGCCACACATATAGACATACACAGATGCAGAATTTTACAAGCCAGACTGATTTCAAAAGATCTGACCTAGTTGTAATAAAATGGAGATATTTATTTTGCACTGACATACTCATTTATCACTGACAAAACATATGAATGAAGAACAACTTCAAAAATAAGAGAAGTGAAATAAATTCCATTGGTACTTAAAATTGGTTGTGAAGGCAATCTAATCAGTTTGGTAGTGAGTTAAACAGATTAGACATGATCCAAGAAATGAATACTACCATCTGCTTCTAGCTGGTTAAAGAATATTGCATCAGTATAAATGACTTCTAATAATGACAGTTTAAAAATCTGGGATTCATGAGCTGAAATCTGAAGAACGTCAAGAAAGTTCAGTTTACATCCAAAAAAGTGATGTCATCAAGGAATATCTGAATTAACTTTTTACAATTATTTAGCATTATTCAATGCATTAGGTTACATTTTTTACTTTCAAGTATATATCATACATGTGGACTTATTGAAAAAGTAAATGACTTCCAGGTTTGCTGCAAAAAGTGGGAGCTCCAGGCTTTAATGGTGCATATATATATATATATATAGATAGATAGATAGATATACATACACAAATGTATGCATATAAGTAAAGCATATTAATTGTGTATTGAGAAGATACTTTGCTTATAAAGCTTACTAAACCATGTGCAACTTCATTTGTTTAATCATAAATATATATACAGAATATACTGAATAAGAATTATTTTAATTATTTATGCATGCACTTACACTGTTAATGCTGCATCTGATATGATCAGTAGATTACTGGGCATTTGAAAGCTACAACAGGATTAGGAAAGGCAACTGTGGATCCTCTCCAAAAATAAAGCAGCAGAAACAACATTGAAAACAGCAAACTAGTCAGCTAAGTGTCTGTAGCAGAAAAAAATGATATACAATATTATCAAGGAAAGGTAGACAGTGCTCCTTGAGAGCAATCAAATCCAGGACATGAATATGCATGGACCTGTTGCAAGAAAGGTAATATCACCTTTGTGAGAATAAAAGAATGAAGAAAAAAATTGGATTAAAAAGGCAGGGTAAATGCTGTGCAAAGACAAATTCAGGTTAATCTGGATGAATCATTAAATGCTTCTGATAAAATCTTAACAGCCTCATAACTGTAACAACTGTTATTGATGTATACAATATAAATACTTTTTTACTTTTAACTGGTAATTACAGTAAAACTGCACACAGCAATGAATGATGCTGAGTATAGAAGAGCTCCTTGTGCTGATTTGTAGATTTGACCCCAAGGTTTATAGCTGTTAAACTAAATGCTACAACTATAGCATAGTATCACAGAATTTATAATAGTCATGCAGAAATTGCATCGGGAATGGTACTGCACACTTGGAATGTATCCGATATGTTGCCAATCCTGTGTGATGATCTAAAAGCTCCTATTTTATTACTCAACCATATGCTAACAACATTGTATATGTACAGGTTTGGTTTGTACATGTACTTACCTGGCTGGAACACACTTTTTTTTACACTTTGAGCAACACTAAATATGCTGGAGCCTCTTTCTGTGCTGATATATATTTAATTATTCTTAGATAAGACATCAAACTGAGACCACATCTCCTTGAATTGGTGGTAACACAGGTGGTTGCAAAGGATCCTACAGCACCTATTGAAAAGAGTAGGGGTCCTTTATTAAACAAATTTATTTACAACAATCATGCAATATTTACAGTATTTACATTAAGTACATTATTTACAGCAGTTTAAACAATTCACCTCTCTGCTCATCATACATTTCATTAGACCCCCCACTACACTTTTCCACAACCAAAATCTTATCCTTTCCAATGCCTTTGCCAAATTCAATCTTTCATTAAATATTATTTCCTTTACCCTTTGGTTCCACAGAACCCATATGGCTATAAACATGTTTGTCTGTTTTACATACAAACTCCTTTGTCTTATTACCATAATATGCATATTCAACACTGTTCATATTAACTGTAAACATTTTTGTCTGATTTAAATACACATTCTTTAGTCTTGTTACCGTAATATCCATATTCAACAATGACCATATGTATGTCTTCTATATGCCTTACAATCTAATACATGTTTATATCTTTGCATTCTTGCCTTTATCTTCTCACATTTTCCTCCATCTAATCCTATCCAAGGATACACATAATAATGTTTTTCCATAATATTTTCATACCATACTTTTCTATTTTTTTTTAATATTATTTACATTTATTTTCCAGCATATTTTTACCTGCTGCATTTTAAATACTTGATTTATATTTTGTCTTTTCCTTTTAAATCTTTACAGTGATTCCCACCCTCTACTGTATATAGAGCTTAATGGCATATGTAGTAAACTGTCTTTATCTTCACTCATACATTTCAGAACCCAATACAAATTTAAGGAAGCAGCATATATAATTGGTTTAATCAGACCCAAACATCCTTCTTCTTTTTTAACATATAATATACCTCTCTTCAAAGGTTTCAGTCTTGAGCCGCAGATAAATGTAACAAATACTGTATATACTTCCTTGTCATATGTTAATGGTAAACCAAATACACTTGCCAAATACATAATTTTTGCCATTAGTATCGAATTTATTAAATGTATCTATTTTAAATGATAGTTTAATGGAACTCCAAAAATTTATGCTTGTTTCTTATCATTCCTAACATCTTTTTCCGTTGCACTTCTATTACTTTCTGTACCCCAAAATGTATCTCTAAAATGGCTACCTTATGAAGATTAAACTCAATCCCTGCTATTTTTTTCATCATGTCCTAGTTCTTTACTTTTTTTCTTTGCTTAAACACACACCTGTTGTATTAAAACTCTTATTCAAATTATCCAATACTCTGTCCATTCCTTTCATTGGACACCATTATAATATTGTATACATATAACATAACTGGTATTTCAGCGCCATCCTGATTTATATAGCATCCATCTTTCAGTTCTTGATTTATATGACCCACTGTTACATTAATTACCAGTGTAAATACTGTACTGCTCAAAGGATATCCTCGTCTTATTCCCAGAAACTAATGTGTATACAATCAAAAGATAAGAACGGAAGTACACCAGTATGACATAGCCATCATGATGGGTAAGACCACTGACAGAATCTGACTACAGGACATACCAGTACAGTCCAAGCAAATGTGTACAACTGTCAGGTGTGCCCTCCCACCTCACATAGAAATACAGTAACAGTCAAGTGCGCCCCTCCCCAATCCTGTGTAGAAACATAGAAATAGGCAGGTGTACCACCCCGCTATGCAGACATGTTGCAACAATCAATGCCAAATGATCAGTGGATACCCTGCAGACACAGCATGCTACCTGTCGGTGTACAACACAAAGGTCAGCTGTGGAGTACAAACCAACGAACATGCTCCACACATGCATAACAGATGGCCTTACTAGGCATGCTCACACACTTGGAGAAATGAAGTCAATGTCAGTCATCAGCATACTGAAAGGTCATACTGGGCATGCTCACACACTTAAACACATGAAGGCCATGTATGCAAACACCAGTGGAAAAGACATATCCAGCGGTTGCAATAGTTACTGCAGACACATGTCAGTATGCACCACTCATGCCTTGCACACACAGTGGATAGGAATACAGACATATATGTAAGGACAACACACCATAATACATCAAAGATAGATGGATATAGATGTGTGGAAAAGGGTGACCATGACAAGGAGCCATCCACGCCTGTCCCACTGAGCACACAGCCAAAGCACCCCAAACACATTAGTTGCAGATGTCACACACTGCAGTTACTAGCAACCAGTACCTGTCAGCACCACAGACTATGTGGTCCATCTGCCAGCTGTGCAACATGGCTGTACAAGGAAATAGTCAGCTAGTTGCCCTAGACAGGCACCTGTGACATATGACCCTGTGTTTGGCCCCCTGTGGTGTCACCCCCTATATGAATGGTGTATGGGCCATGCACACACTGGCCACCCCATAGCTGTACCCTGACAAGCCTGCTGAGGTTATCCAATGTGAAATACCTTTGGGAGACTTGTAGGCCAGTAATCTCTGTGGCATGTCCCATAACTGCATACTGCTGTAGTGTGATAGACTAGTTAGGTAGGATTTCTAACCCCAGACATGGCAACTGTGTATGTCAGTGTGTGTCACTGTTCATGTGTGTCTGTCTCTCACTGACTGTGTAGAGAACAATACTTTTAGGTTACTCTCACCCCTTACATTTCACATACCCAACTTTGGCAAGGCTGCTGATGTCACCAACATAGAAATACTCCCCTGGAAGAGCTGTAGTCCGGTACTATCCATACCACATGCTGTAACTGCATACCGCTGTAGTGTGATAATGTAGTTAGGTAGGAGGTCAAACCCCAAATGTGGCAACTATGCATGTGTGAGTCTGTGTGTGCATATGTGTGAGTGTCAGTCCCTGACTGTGTAGAGAGCAATGTTTTTTAGGCTACTCACACCCCTTACAAATTGAATACTCTCCTTTGGCAAGGCTGCTGATGTCACGCAACTTGAAATACACCTCTGGGACGATTGCTGCCAAGTAATCTCTGCAGCACATCCTGTAACATTGTATGGCCATAGTGTGATTAAGGAGTTAGTTGGAAGTTCTAGCCCCCGACCTTCCAACTGTGTGTGTATGCGTGCATGTCTGACTGGGGAGAGAGCAATGCTTTTATGTTATTCACACCCCGTACATTTCACATATCCAACTTTGGCAAGGCTGCTGATGTCACCCACCTAGAAATACTCCCCTGGGAGAGCTGTAGCCCAGTAATCTCCATAGCACATGCTGTCACTGTGGACTGCTGTAGTGTGATAATGTAGTTAGGTAGGAGGCCAAACCCCAGACGTGCCAACTGTGCATGTGTGAGTCTGTGTGTGCGTATGTGTGTGTGTCGGTCTGTCACTGACTGTGTAGAGAGCAATGCTTTTTAGGCTACTTACACCCCTTACCAGTTGAATACGCTCCTTTGACAAGGCTGCTGATGTCACGCAACTTGAAATACACCTCTGGGACAATCATAGCCAAGTAATCTCCATAGCACATCCTGTAACATCATATGGCCATAGTGTGATTAAGGAGTTAGTTGGGAGTTTTAGCCCCCAACCTGCCACCTGTGTGTGTATGCATGCATGTCTGACTGTGTAAAGAGCAATGCTTTTAGGTTACTCACAGCCCATACATTCCACATACCCAACTTTGGCAAGGCTGCTGATGTCACCCACCTAGAAATACTCTGCTAGGAAGCTGTAGCCCAGTAATCTCCGTAGCACATGCTGTAACTGCATACTGCTGTAGTGTGAACTAGACGTGTAGTTGGGTTCTATCCCCACACATGGTAGTTCCAGATGTATTGTGTGTGTCACGGTCTGTGTAGGGAGCAATGCATTTTAGGCTAGTCTTTTACAGTCATTTCAGAGCCCTACTTTGGTAATCCTGCTGATGTCAGTCAGTGTGAAATACACCTTTGGGCAAAGACTACCCCAGTAATATCTGTGGCGCTTACTATAACTACATAGTGCTGTAGTGTCATACACTAGTTAGGTAGGGGTTCTACTCCCAAACATGATGGGTGTGTGTGTTTGTAACCCATATACTGTGTAGAGGTGGTTGTGACTGTGTGGCCAGTGTGAAGCGGGTTTTGCATTTTCTTATATGGTGGCCATACTATATATCACAATGTCCACCGTACAGGGATAACATATGTGATATGGCTGAGAGGCCAGGGTGCAGAGCCACACCCAGACATGTGACATCAAGGACAGACAGTCAGAGTTAGCAACCCCAATATAACCCAGAGCACACTCTCACTCCATGTGTCATACACACACACATGCCTAGGCAACAGCCAATATGTGAGTAGTACACTTTAACACTGGCCGCCTATAGTAACTGTGGAGTGACAGCTGTGGGCCACAGAGGGCATGACACCCAGTCCATCTGTCCAATATGCACATACGTGCAGACAGTGCACCTCCCCCATGTTCACCAATGGACAACTGCATCACCTGGGGTGCCATCACATGTGACCCACAGCAGACATACCATGCCAGATAACATGCCCATATGGACAGAAGCCACTGGCACCAAGGAATGCCGATAGCATGCACACCATGTAGGTACACGGTAAAGCTGCTGGCCATTACCAGCTCCCACCACAGGTGGGCAGGACTGGCACATCTGATGATAATCTGTGTTCACAACATGGGCCAGACACCCCAGGTACAGTTCCACATGTCACTGCACATGCATGTGGGAGGTGTGCACATCCCAGACGCAGTCCATGTTATGGACGAAGGAACACAGACATGGCAAGCAATGCACAGCATTACCCACACACAGTAGTCACCCAGGTGACCGAATGGGGGATACAATACCTAATACAATACATACCAGATGGGCGGTTCCCTATTAGAAGACTGATGATGCATTTTTTCAAATGCGTCTTGGTCGAACTCAAAAGCCTGAAATGGCAAAATATCGAAGCGGCTTTTAAGCAAATTCTTTCCCTGGGAAAGAATTTGCTTGGCCACTTCATTACTTTGCCATTTTTTGGTACTCTAGTGCGGTCTCAGAGTTGGAATATTTAAGTGGGGGGCTTCGCCCCCCACTTAATGTAATGTTTAAAGTATGTTTTTTTTGTTGTTGTTGTTGTTGTTGTTGTAACAGCAATTGTTTTTCCCCTAGAAAAAAAATTGCTCTTCTGACAGTTTGAAATTGTAAGCTTTCACTTACATAGGGTCGATTAATCACCGTTCAATTTTTTTAAGTGCTAAGTGATCTAATATAGACCCATGTGGGCAAATGGAGACACTACATCCCTGAGCCACAATTCAGACCATCATCATGTGGCCTGATGCCAAGGTACACCCATTGTCTAGCCATTGACAGCTGTCTGGTGCAGTCGAACACCACACACCTGCGCAGACATACACATATGCATGTCAGTAGTGGCACCCTGTGTGTTTGTGTGTGTGTTGCATTCTGCAGATGTTCACATCCACACTCCCTACAACCCCCATGGGCATACTGCAGCATGCTGTCTGATGTCAGACACCTTCCCATACCCTTCGCCCGTACAGCCCCCATATGACCTGTGTGGTGCATGGGATATCTGCACAGTGATGTGATGTGGCAATCCCACAACCGATGAGTTGTACACCTGGCACTGCCACATGTGTCAATGTGTGTGTGTGTCCTTGTGAGAGTGTGGCTGTGTTGACGCTGGCACCTGTTCATGCCAACAGGCACGTGTATGTCAACTACTGTACAGCTACTGTATCCCTGTTGCAGATGTCACTCACCATCACATATATGTTCTGAATGCTCCACAACAGGTAACCCATGTGGTGCATCTAATAATTGCAGCAAACTGTGCTAGCACTACATAGTCATCAGGGGTTTGATACCCTGTGCTGTTAGGTGTGTGACACAACCATGCCTCAGTTTACCCTCCCACCCTTCCCTAACATGTATTAGCCTCTGTCTGCACCCCCCACCCCCTCTCAGGTGGACGTGGAGACCTACACCTGCTTTGCTTAGGCAGCAGCATGTGTAATGTACGTAATGCTCATGATTAGCTGATGGCCTTTGCATGAATCACAGCCCTCCCCTAGCTGATTGCATGTGAAACAGCTGTGGTAACATCCCCATTGCCAATTGTATGGAAACACACTCCAATACCCAGGAATATCATGGTGGTGTTTGCCCTTGTCACCCACTGTGAGCAGGAACTAGATCTGTTGTGTGCCAAACAGCATCCCAGATGGGTTGCGGTGTACCTCTAACAGCATACACTGTGGAAACAGTGCATCAAATGGGAGGTGAAAGTGCCTGACCTGACTACAGCCTGTAGGTGCTGCTATACTGCATTTGGAGTAATGTTGCTTTCACAGTGTTTATGTGGATATGGCTGATGTACAAGTCTGAATACCTGCCACGTCAGTTCCATGTTGATGGGGAATCTCCATCTGCATGGTCATCTGCAGCCTGGGCAGTGTTGTGTCTGTGGCTGCATGTGTCACCTACGGAGCATCCAGTTGTTGACTGCTGAAGGTAGTGTGAGGATTGCAGTCAGTAGATGGAGAAAGCTGTGGTAGTCACATACATCATATCCCTCAAAGGACATATGTTGCAACAACGCTGTAACAACAGTAAATGTATGTAGTCATCACAGCAACATGTCAATATTGGCCCTGTGTATGTGCTCCCAGCCACACCTCTGTCAAGCTTTGTACATATGTCATGCATGAAGTGGTGCATATGTGCTGTACATGATACTTTGTGGCATCATATCTGAGAACAAGCCATGGATATATCTGACTAGTACACATGTTATGTACAGTAGGGATTACATTACATTACATTACCTGAATATTCTGAGGCTGTTCTTACAGTACTGAGGTCTGTGTACCCATGGTGAATGTCGACAGTGTGTGTAGTGTTGATATGTACCTTAGATTGTGTATAGACTGTGGTAGATGACATTGTTCTAGTTCCCCTACTTTCAGATGTTACATGCTGCCCCACTGTATGGTACTGTAGTGGCATACATGTTTGTAGGGCCATAAACACATGTGTCCCATACCACAGACAGCTACCAGACCAAACTGTGTAGCAGGCCAGTATATGTAGGGCAGTCTGTGAGTGGCAAATATGAGGATGGTGTTGAACACATAGTCCATATACTGTCATACCATGCTAGCTAACCATATGTAGCTGTGGCTGTGTTCACATTGGTTATGGATATGCACTCTCACACAGGTGTATCCTATCCTGTGCTGTGACATGCCTGTAGAGCCTGCTGTATATGCAGGCACATGTGCATTCCCCCTTATGAGGTGTAGGCATGTGTTGAGCCAGTCTGCCTGCAGCCTGCACAGTGCATTGTGACATGCCTAGTGGCTGAGTGTACCTACCCAATTGGATGTCATGTGCAGATACTAGCCAGATGTCCCACTGCCGGACCTCCCCTAACAGTCATGTATGTCAGACAGGGCAGTGGGATGCAGTGCAGATGCATGTCAATACCTATTGTGTAGTAAGTGGCCATGGCACCCTTGTACCAGCAGTCAAACCGTTACAGGCCAGGCAGGGGTGTGTGAATGCATGACCTATGGTGGACATTATATACCTGTCATCATGTGTTATACCCATCTACATGGCCATCCACATTCATATTGTCAGGCATGGTACACGTGTAGCACTAAGAGCATATATGTATACCTCTGGAATGTACAGACTGTGTCAGACCCCCACATATATTGGCCAATATCTCTGCTGCAGTCCTCAGTGGCATTACATGCTAGCAGCAGTACTGTACACTGATGTCCTTTGGATGTAGTCTGGTAACCAATGGCACACATGTTATGAGCAGATGTGACCTGCCACACACACCATGTCTGTGAAGACAATCCCAAAGACAGTAGCAATAGCCTACTAGTATACCTGTTAGAGATACCTGACATCCCCTGCAACTATGACATTGGGAACATACGGGCTGGGCTTGGCGTACACTTCATGTCCAGGAACTATGGTGGGAATATATGTACATGTACATATCCAGATAGCCAGATATACGATTACACATGTGTACTACACCCATTTAACACTGTCATGGCAACAACCCACTATTGATCCCAACATCATGTGTGTGTGGTCCCATTACATTTCCTGTGTGATGGGCATCTGTCTCATGTGTGGGCAGCACTGCTACCGACAGCATGTAGCAATACCCCATACAGGAGAACTGGTGCACTCATGGTAGCCACATATTTGTAGGAGGATCAGGAAGTACAGACAGACTGTGAGTGGAGTTGTGTTATGCATTGTACAGTACTGGTGTTACAGGGTGTGGGTGTACATACTAGTTTGCCATGGAATGCAGTCCATCAGCATAGCACACAACTGTGGGCCTACCCTCATGCCAGCCAGAGCTGTGCCTATCATGTCTTGTTTGTCCACCACACAGGTCTTGTGTTAGACAATACAATGGCTGTATGTGTGTTGTGTGTTACCGGGACATGGCTACATCCATGGCCATCCATACCAGCAATTCCATGACTAAGGGTATGTTACAGACTATCCTGTAACACTTGCACCTTGTGTAGTGTATGGCAATAGTTGTCCACATATGTGTCTGTATTCCAGCCTCTGTCCATCACCTGCATACCAAGCTGTGCACATATGTCATGTTGTCAGTAGTTGATCCATAGTGGGCTGGGAGTATAACACACTGCCATGTCTGCCATCAGTCCACTGCTGTTGTAACCCCCACACATATGGTGGGGCTGGGGCCATATATGTGTGGGCACCACCTACACAATACATGTGTGCCCTCATGCACTGCAGAGCTCAGTGTATGTGACAGTGGTGTATATGTATATATATATATATATATATATATATATATATATATATATGGCCCTGTATAATTGAGTCTAGGGAGGGGGAGCACCAGGAAAGACCTATGCTGCTACAAAATGTGGGGTTATCAGGGCTGAGCTTCCTTAAGGTATCTGGATGTACAGTACCACATACTTCACCTATATACACATTACTGTCATGGATCTGGGTACTGCAGGACTACTGCCTCTTGCCATACAAACTGTTCTGTGTGCTGGTATGCACATGATGGTGTCAGTTATGCCAGGTTATGTAGCAGTTACAACTCATGTGGTCATAAGACAGCTATACCACCTACTGTGTTTGTATAGTGTGTAGATAGAGGTTGCTGAACTACACACTGTTCTGGTCAGGTTACTAAATTCTGTGGTTAATACAGTATTAGAGATGACACAAGAGACCAAGGCTCAAACTTTAGCAATTTTATTATTAGCTTTTAACAATTAAGGTTTGTAACAAAAAAAGCAATTGACTAGTCAATATGCAAAAAATAAAAAAAACTATCACATTAATATGCAAAACCTAACCTATGACCTATCACATTAACAATTATAAAAACTGTTAAATCATGTACTTATGCAAAACCTAACCTATGACCTATCACATTAACAATTATAAAAACTGTTAAATCATGTACTTACAAGCATATGCAAAAAGAAAATCATTTTTGCCACTGATAGGGGGACTCCAAACCTATTCAGTACAGCTATTTGTTCAGTCAAGACAGGGCCGACACTGGCAGGCAATGCTGTATGCTCAGTTCAGGCTCTTGCTTCAATCAGATCCAGATGATGATGAGTTCCAGTCTATTACCAACCTCTGAGCCTTTTATAGGTTTGAGCATGCCATAGGGTCAATAGGTTCAATTGATTACACCTAGGCCATTAGGTAATCATTCAGCTGATGATATTTAGATCACCAGTTTATTCATGAGCTAATGAACTGTTTTTAAAACATTACAAATCATTTCCTGAGTTGTCAACAAGCCCCGTAATGTCTAGTTTTATACATTACTTCCTCCTTTCAGAAAGCCGTTTGCCCACACACCTGTGGTATAGTTCCTCTTGAAATCCCCTCTGTCTGGTAAACAACTTTTAAACTGGCAAACAACTCCAAGGGTTAACTAAAGTTCAGTTATACCAGCATCAGTGTGCAAGGCTTGCCTTTAAAGCATAATTCTTTTAGGTTTCATGTATGTATATAACATCAAGCAGCATATCATGTATTTATTCAATTAACAGCATATCAATCTAACATCAAGCACACCTACAAACACACAGCAGTTCAATGGCTTAGGGCATCAAAGAGCAGGTAAACTGTGTGGATCCGTCACAGGCCACCCCTTGCACTAAGCAATGATCGCTGTGTGCTTCTAATAATGTGCAGAATTGACAGCATCTTATTGTATTTTTTCATGACCTTACAATAAATGCAGCAGGAAATTAAGCAGAACAACACTGAAACTATTGTGGTCAGCAATAAAGGGTGTAAAAGCAAGTTAAACCAGGCAGAAGCCTTTGGTGACCACATAAAAATATCATACCAAGGAAACAGTCATGTCTTGAATTTCATTTGCAATTTGAAGAATGGTACCTTTGTCTTTAATTATTTTAATTACAGTTTGATGCGCATCATGTAAAGTCTTATTCAGCAGGAGCAGTACAGCTTGCCCTTCCTGCTTAATCTGTTTAAAGTCCGGGTGGACTAGAGATGGCCATCTAAAAGTGTGCAATGGTTCTATGCTAGCATTTAATGTGATGTCCATCCATCTAGTCAATCTGATCAATTCCCCAGTACAAAAATCAATGATTGCATGTACATTACTTTTACAATGTGCTCCACTGTCTGTGATTGTTCCATCACTCCAAGCCAGCTTACAGGAGGATACTACACAAGCTGTGGTATCATTGAGTTGATAAATGTCTGTCCCATTCACTCAGAGTATTGTCTCATAACCACCCCTGGATTGGGTAGTCTACTTTCACTGTCACCGTCTGTTGTTTGGTCAGCCCCTCTACATGAATCAAGGCAGTATATACAGCCAGGACATGCTGTTCGAGAGGGCTGTATCTAGTCTGTGCTCCGGTCAGGGATTTAGACCAAAATCCCAGTGGTCTTTTCTTTCCCACATCATTCTTTTGCCACAATCCCCAGGACATGACATTATTAGCAACAGTCACTTCCAAAATAAAAGGTTGCTGTGGGTCTACCCAGTCCCACACTTTGTTGCAAGGCTTTTTTCGCTTCCTCGAAGGCCATCTGCTGTTTAGGACCCCACTGGAAGTCACATTTCTTTCTAGTCACATAGTGAATAGGTCGTAAAACTTGCCCAAGGTGTGGTACAAATGCTCTCCAAAAGCCCATTGCTCCCAAAAAGGCTTGTGCCTGCTGTTTTGTTTTTGGGACTGCAATCTTTTGAATGCTTTCTAAGGCCGATGCAGGTATTTCTCTTTTTGCTCCATTCCATATCATACCCAGGAATTTCACTGATGTTCCCTGCTGTGTTTTATCCTCATTTATTGCCCACCCTCGGCTCTGAAGGTGTTCAATCACTGTTTTCAATGCAATGTCCACATCCGGCTTTTCTCCTGTAATCAGGACGTCATCAATGTAATGGAATACAGTCACTTTATTTAACTGCAACTTAGCCAGATCTCTGGCCACCAGCCCATGGCAAAGGGTTGGGCTGTGTAGATATCCTTGTGGAAGTACCTGGAAGGTATATTGCCTCCCCTCCCAGGTAAATGCAAATTGAGCCCTACTCTCTTCTGCTATAGGTATGGAGAAGAAAGCATTTGCTAAGTCCAAAACTGCATGGTACGGCCCAGCAGAAGAAGAAAGTCTCTCTACAATGGTAACAATGTCCGGCACTGCTGCAGTTAAAGGTGGAGTCACCTTATTCAAGCCCCGATAATCTACCGTCATACGCCAGGAACCATCAGGTTTTTTGACAGGCCACACCGGGCTATTAAATGGGCTCACAGTTGGTTCGAGTATGCCAACACGAAGTAATTCCTGGATTGTTAGTAATTTCTGAATGGCCCCCTGGAACACGATATTGTTTGATGTTGGTCACCACTTTTGGTGTGGGAATATGCAAAGGTTCCCACTTGGCATCACCTCGAACAACAGCCTTGACTGCATTGACTGAACAGTGCCGTACTCCAAATCTAAATGGCCCTACTGTAGTTTCTAAGGTCCTACCCTTTAGAACATCTATTCCTAAAATGTGTTCTGGTACAGGAGCTATCACGGCTACAATGGCACTAGGAATACCATCCCCAAAGGCTATTCTTACTTTGGTTTTGACACCTATTGTCTTTGCCCCCCCATATCCATCAATCTCCACAGACTGTCCACGAAATTTACGGGGGTTGCCTGCAAAAATAGTTATTTCTGATCCAGTATCTACTAAAGCCATTACGTGTTGTGGTCCTCCCTCCAAAAATGGTAAGAGGCACGAAGGCCGGTCCCCAGGTGTA
Organism: Protopterus annectens; assembly: GCF_019279795.1. NCBI lineage: Eukaryota > Metazoa > Chordata > Ceratodontiformes > Protopteridae > Protopterus > Protopterus annectens. The sequence continues at coordinate 1,231,116,576 of NC_056739.1, forward strand.
ATGGCTCTAACTGTGCCTCTAGCTACTGGGGACCCGCCTTCTAGTCAATTTGCTTCTATTTTTTCCATTGGGGTTTTCCACCCCTTCTCTCCCCAATCTCTTTCATCAGTAAACTCTCCCCTGCGACATTGTGCTAGCTCCTCATCAGTGGGGATGTCAGGATACAACTGATTCCACCCTTTCTTCCCTTCAGTGGTACTTCTGTTTGGGCTTTTGCAGGGGTTTGTTTTCCTGAAAGATCTGATTCTCTTCCTTTCTGCTTCTGTTTCCATTTTTGTATATTTCTTCTGTAGTTATTCCATCTATTTCTGCAGCTTCTACCCCCCATCTTAGCAAATCTAGAAACATCTGTCTCCTTGTTACTTTTTCACTACCCGTGCTTTTTAACTTGTCTGTATTTGCCTTTCTGGCCTTCCTCTGCTCTTTCTCTTCTACCAGCTCTGCCAGCTGGTTTAAAGTAGACATTACATCCCATATCGGTTGGCCAATACACCCTGCCAAGGCAGCCATAAGCTGCCCTTTCCACCATTGTGGGGCATTTTTAATTAACTTATTCCTCATATTACCAGTAAAGATTTGTCCGTCTGGCCCTTTTGGAATATGCAACTCCCCATTTATCATTTCTAATGAGTAAATAGTTGCTAACATGGCCATTTCCCTTAGCTGTTGGATTGCTTCAGCTATCGTTTTCCAGGATTTGCACTCCTCTGCTACTGCTGTAGCATCCGGCAAAGTGGCCCGAAAGGCTGAGGCTAACCATACCACCAATGTATTGATATGGGGATCTTTATGGTCACAATTGTTCGCTATCTGCTTCAGCCGGGGGTGAAATACAAAACAGGCACACTGGTGCATCTCTTCATCACTCAGTGACACCGCCTCTCCCCCTGTATCCCAGACCCGAAGAAACCAAGCCAAGAGGGACTCCTGTATTGCTTCAAAGAACAGCCATCCAGCTGCTCCCACTCCCTCTTTCACCTTCTTTCCCTTATCCTCCAATTTTAAACCTGATAAGGCCTTTGCCAGCTCCTCAGGGTCTACTGGGTTTACTGGTGAGGACTTTGGGGAAGGTGGAGGTGAAACCGGACTCAATGCCTTAGCAAGGGGGTCCCATTTTCCAAACAATGCTGGAAATTCAACATTTGCCCCTCCCTTACTTTTGGCATCTACAGATTGTTTCTTATTTAACCCTACACCTAGGTGCTTAAATGGAAAAAACATTGGCTGTTGTGACATATCTACTGCAAACCACAGATCCTGCCGACTACGCCAGCTGTTCTGGTCAGGTTACTAAATTCTGTGGTTAATACAGTATTAGAGATGACACAAGAGACCAAGGCTCAAACTTTAGCAATTTTATTTTTAGCTTTTAACAATTAAGGTTTGTAACAAAAAAGCAATTGACTAGTCAATATGCAAAAAATAAAAAAAACTATCACATTAATATGCAAAACCTAACCTATGACCTATCACATTAACAATTATAAAAACTGTTAAATCATGTACTTATGCAAAACCTAACCTATGACCTATCACATTAACAATTATAAAAACTGTTAAATCATGTACTTACAAGCATATGCAAAAAGAAAATCATTTTTGCCACTGATAGGGGGACTCCAAACCTATTCAGTACAGCTATTTGTTCAGTCAAGACAGGGCCGACACTGGCAGGCAATGCTGTATGCTCAGTTCAGGCTCTTGCTTCAATCAGATCCGGATGATGATGAGTTCCAGTCTATTACCAACCTCTGAGCCTTTTATAGGTTTGAGCATGCCATAGGGTCAATAGGTTCAATTGATTACACCTAGGCCATTAGGTAATCATTCAGCTGATGATATTTAGATCACCAGTTTATTCATGAGCTAATGAACTGTTTTTAAAGCATTACAAATCATTTCCTGAGTTGTCAACAAGCCCCGTAATGTCTAGTTTTATACATTACTTCCTCCTTTCAGAAAGCCGTTTGCCCACACACCTGTGGTATAGTTCCTCTTTGAAATCCCCCTCTGTCTGGTAAACAACTTTTAAACTGGCAAACAACTCCAAGGGTTAACTAAAGTTCAGTTATACCAGCATCAGTGTGCAAGGCTTGCCTTTAAAGCATAATTCTTTTAGGTTTCATGTATGTATATAACATCAAGCAGCATATCATGTATTTATTCAATTAACAGCATATCAATCTAACATCAAGCACACCTACAAACACACAGCAGTTCAATGGCTTAGGGCATCAAAGAGCAGGTAAACTGTGTGGATCCGTCACACACACCTGGAGTACATACTGTCAATTGTTAGGTATCCTGTGGCCCAGTGTGTCTTTCCTATTGTGCAATGTGAATGGCTTGGCCTAGACATCAACAGCTGTGAACCTTTCCACACTATTGTATGAGTGTAACTGGTCCACTGTAGCATCACTCTGTTGATATAGTTGTCAGTGTCTGAACAGCTATATGGCATGGCATGTAGAACTGTCATAGTATACAATGACAGATTATCATGTCAGCAAACCTGTGGGTGTTGTTTCACCTATGACCTCTCTGTGGGTGCATGTTACAGGCAACAATTATCATTTGTATGGGTAGCACAAGAGCCAACTGTAGGCATAGTGGCTGTTCCATATTGTGTGCACCTACTGTTTATGTTTCGTACTGTACATATAACTGCATGTGTAGGTGTAGTCACATGTATATGTACACACATACACACACACACACACACATATATATATATATATATATATATATATATATATATATATATATAAAATTATGTATATATATACCTGTATCTGGATATATGTGTCTGTGTATCTGAAGCCTGGTAATGTTGATGGCATCCACATAATACATTCCCCGTGGGAGCCAGAACGTACTGCATGATATGTTAATAATAAAAGTCTGACATCATACAGGTGGGATGTAGTAGAGGTAATATCATGTGCCCATGTTGTCACTGGTCTTGGTTATGGAATCACCAGCACTTGGTAGTGTATTGCAGGGTGGACGTGTTTGGCTGGGGGGGATGCCTATTCGTACGACTCATATAGTGTGTGGTGCCTCTCAACCCATTAAGTTAACATGTAGCCTGTTACACTCTACTCCCTAACAGCTACATGTGCCTTGCAGTACCAGCACAACAGTGTTGCACCAATGGGTCGGTAGGCATGGGAATCCCATTGAGGTCTGCCACGTGTGTGTATATGTGCATGTGTGCATATCTGTAGGGTACACCGGTCTGAGTCCACATACTCCTATTACAATACACATTTCCACACAGTAGTACGGATATTGTTGTTGTCACCCATAGGTGCGGCAATGCAATGCAACACCTACTATGCCTGTGGCATGTGCATTACATGCATATCCCTGTGGTACCACTGTTGTGATATGCAATGTTTTTGCATCATAGCCACTGTGTGATAGTGGGTACATCAGATTATTTAGATGGGTTCTAGTGTGTACAATATCCAGTGGCGTATGTGGGTGCTGTGTACACTGTCTTTACATCATGGTACGCCTGGTATATGGCCCACGTACCACTCGCAGGTGGCCACAGTCACCATCACCCATACATGTAACAGATAACAGGATACGGCCCAGTTACACATGTGCTGTGTGCAGCCAACCTGTAACACATTGGACACATGGACTAGTTAGTTAGCAACTATACAACCAGGTCTCTAAGATGTGTGTCTACCCGTTATGTGTCGGTCAATGTGTATATGGTGGTATGACACACTATGTATTCACCATATACAAACATTACATCCCCCATTACCATATTGTATGTGTCTGTGGATGGTCTGCATGTAGCATGTGACCTGGTACACAGCCCACCCTACAGATAGTGTCGTGTGTGCAATTACAGCCACACAGTTCAGTAACACTACATACCCGGGTTGGGGTCTAGACACAGTGTCTTCAAGTCAAGATGTGTGTGTATGTGGATGGGTTGACATAAGGGTGCAGATTATACCTGTACCAGCAGGCCACCAGTCATGTTTGCGTGGCCAATAGCTGTTATATATACCTGTGGCATGTGTGCAACTGTGCACCAGATATGTCATGGCCATGGTGTCACCACACTGACATACCCCTGTGGAATATGACTGTGAACCATCCTCCTGCTGATACATGTATGCCTACAGCACAAATGGATGACAGTATGGGGATATCAATTGGTGTTACCAACAGCTGAGATGCGTCCTAGCTGCATGGCTACACTACCTGACGTATGCAGTACAAATTACCCCTGACTACATTCTACACCGCAGAACATTGTGGCACTCTATCACAGTCACCGTGTGCATCAGAACCATGTTAGCCTGTTTCTGTATCAATGTTATGGATGGCAGGGATGTGGCACATGTATCATCATATTCACAGGGTGTGTTGCAGGTGTGCCATTGGCCAAGGGTGGCCCAAACATGTGTCACCATGTGTGTGGGTGAGGGGTGTGGTTCCTTGATTAGGGCGTGGTGATGTGGTGTGTGCTGGTATGAGGTTGCCCTAGATGTGGTTGCATAGTGTGTGGGTATGCATGCACACAGTTCCGCCATGTGGCTGCCCCACATGGGTAATGTTGGACAGCTGTAGACCATACCTACTAATAAGTCCAAAAGCACTAGAGTATAAACCCAAATGTACACAACCGGCTGGTATGGTCTCCCTTGACCCGAGAAGGAGTAACAGAATACGGCTGCTTTACCAAACAGAATTTATTCAGGAATCTCCAAAAATAGTTACAACGATAAGAAGTGGTTAAGCGTTTTCATCTGCCATCATCAGATTTCATCAGAACGGTTGATGAAATTCATCAGAATTGGTTCTGATGAAATTTGATGATGGCAGATGAAAGCGCTTAACCACTTCTTATCGTTGTAACTATTTTTGGAGATTCCTGAATAAATTCTGTTTGGTAAAGCAGCCGTATTCTGTTACTCCTTCTCGGGTCAAGGGAGACCATACCAGCCGGTTGTGTACATTTGTAGACCATACCTGGCAGGGTGTGCAGTTCAGTGCCTCCGGCCATGGACACACTGACTGTGCCTGCCAGGTGTTCCATGGGCATGTGCAGGCACAGACTTTGCGGTGCTACTCTCCCCTGATGATGACATATGTCCGCTGGAACCATGTCCTGCCTGGGCCTGGCCAGGGCCATGTGCACGTGGCCTGCTGTGGTGTGGTGTGGACAGCAGCCCCTGTGGTGTGCTGGGGATGGTAATGCCACTACGGGAGTGGCTGTGCATCCTGGCACATCCACATTGACTGCCAGCTGCTGGTGTCTCTGGCCTATATCCATGCTCACGTCGCACCACTCCCACCACACATTCTAGCACAGACATATCATGGTCAAGGAGGCCAACCATCTCACCCCACCGTCTATCCATGACCTCAGTATATTCACAGAAGGCAACAGCGAGTTCATGGGGGTTGCCACTTACAGCTGCGAAAGCAGACACCTGCAGCCTCAGGACCTGACTGGAGTGCATTTCCATATGTGCCTGTGCCTCCATTACAGCCTGAAACATGCTCCTCGTGGTACCAGTTGTGATGCCTCTGCTAGGGGCAGGATGACTTGCGATCCTCCCACGAGCACCATGGTACATCTGCCAATGTGGTCGCCTTCTGGACATCCAGCTATGCCAACTGTGACCCGATACAGTTGGCATGAACACCACACTTTCCTGGCCATTGCCACCAAGTGCCAACTGTCCCTCTGCTATGGCCACATGTGATGGGGTTTGTAGGGGCACTGTAACTGTGTGCGGGCTTGGGGTGACTTGGAGGGTGATGACACATGTTGGTGCATTGTCGGCTTCTGACAACCCCACCTGTGCCTCACCTGTACCTTCATCATCATCTGTATCTGTAGGGACACCTACCTCAGTATGCATGCAGGAGGGACCTTGACCCACCTCTCCACCTGTGAGGGAACAAATACACACGTTAAGACCTGTACAGCAGTGCATAACAGTACACACACTCACACTGACAGCCACCTTACTACCTCATCTTCCCTGAGTTTGCAGACAGTCCCACAGTCATTTACATATGTTCCCCTTCCTGCATGGCACTTGCTAATATGTATGCATCACTACAGGCCATTAACATATCATCCCTCTCCATGCCTACATGTGTGTTTACCACACCTGACCTATTACTCCATCGCCTCTCTGACCTAGGTGGAGTAGGTTGTACATGACCTCACAGCTGTCACACTGTATTACCCTGTGTATGGGCAGTAATGGTGTACAAGGCCCCTATATGGTTGGGGCTGCTACATTCATTACACATGTCACACACCAGAGCCTCATACTACAGTCTAGCTCAGTCCATGCCACATCTGCTGCACAAGCGACCCATCATGCGGACGGCAGTACTACCTGGATACACTCACTGATGTGCTGTGGTAATTCCCCATTGCATTTGCAGTGCTGCATATGTGGGTAGCCGGTTACCTATCTGCTGCTGGCAATATGATGTGTGTACCTGGTATGTACTGCACCGCCCAATGCATGCTCCATGCTACAGACCTTGTTATGCTATCAGCTGTCCTGTGTTCAGATACCTGACAGGTTGTCCTGGTATTCCATGTCTCACTCCATGTACGGCACAATCCCAAGGGGAAGTACTGCCATGTGATCAATCCCACTATCGCCTGTGCATACATGGACACACACACATACACATGTGACATGCATTGTCCACACTCTACTAGATTGCACTTATAAACACAACTGAGTCACACACACACCCCACACTCCTGCATGTGGAGTTGCACATTTGTACACACAGTCCTCCCATTAGCCTTCTGTCTACATGCATTACACATGGAGCTCAACAGCATGCAGTGCAACTATAGTGATGTCATGCTAGCGGCAGTATACATGTGTATGAGGCATGGGCTTTGTTAGTAGGTGATGGCCCCTCCCCGTGTTAACACTGCACCTGTGTACAAAGTGTTACTGTGGCCTGTTTTGCACCCTGCCCTGTACTGTGCACCTAACCTCGCAGGTGTTGAAACCATTAATGCATCTCTAGTACTGTGTCAGTTATGTTAGCTCCAATGCTCACAGCCCCTGTGTGTTGTAGCAACACATACATAGGATGGTATGTGAACAGCTATCAGTTGTGGATGCCTGATGTCTGCATTACAGATCACAACATCAGCAGTGCATGTATGACCAGTACATGACTATTACACTGACAACCAGCGGACCTATCAATGTCTGTGAGGGGTGCCCTACACATGTCCCAGACCTCTGCATAGTCGCAAGGCCTACTCATGTGCACATCCCTTGGAGTGCACACACTGCTGTGATGACTGCTGTGTGGTCAGGGTTACGTCTGCAATGTTTACTTAACCTGCTTGTGTGCAACTGCAGCCATGGTGGTGTTGAGTCACACATGTCCCTACTGTGGGCCGTGTCTCCTGCCACATGTCACATCCCTGTGGACACATTGCACATTGACAGGATGTTAGTTGTCTTGCATGTGTCTGTTGTACCCTTCAGATACCCCAGCATGGTCTCTACTGTGATGCAGTGCATTTCTCAGCAACAAAACATGAACGTGTACAGCATGCAGTATGGGTAGGTGTGTTAGATGTGTGCATGGGGGATAGCCCATAGCTATTACATGCCCAGTTTATCATCATGCATGAACACAACCCATACTCACCAGCTACAGGCTGCTGCTGTGGTTGTATCCTGGAGGGACCTACATAGGAGTGCGAGAAAGCTGATGTTAGTGGCCACAGCTGTGGCATTCATAACAGGTGAGTGCAGCATTATGTTACATCAACAGTAGAATTACACAATATTACAGCTTCTACACAACAGTTTATTACTACTACACAGCAGCAGACAAAGTACATGACATAAAAAATGAATGAAGAAATACCAAACCAACAGGGCTAAAATCCAGGAACTTTAAGCCAAAAGAATGGTAAGTGCTTTCACGGTGACCACACTGCTTCATCAGACAACATTAACTAACCGTGAAAGCGCTTACCATTCTTTTGGATATATCTATTAAAGGTCCTGTTTTGTTTTACCAACCTTTATCCTGCTACCATTTATATATATTTTTGCAAAGTATATGACATCTCAGTTTTGCATGATTTACCTGTACAGCTGCAGATGCATACACATGAGTGGTGTACTGATGTGCCCTGGAGCCTTACCTGCATGCTCCTCAACTGGTGTGTCATTGGCACCCACCTCAAAGATGTGCCCTGCCAGGTGTTGATGTTGCAGGCAGACAGGTGCCACTAGGTTGCTGAGAAGCTCCTCCACACGGGTGAGGGGTGGATGGGTGGGTTGGCCCCCCATTGTGAGGTGGTCCCCCCTTATGGAAGCTGCACGCCAATGTACATGGTGAAGCAGGTTGGTGCAGTGATGCTGGACCTGCTCATAGCTGCAGTTATGCAGTCCAACATCATTGACCCTGTGGAATAGCTCATTCCACAGGGTGGTCCTGTCCTGCTGGTCATGGGTTGTCCGGCCAAAAAGAAGAACGTAGTGCTGTACCAGGTGGTCGATGATGATAGCTGTTTCTGCGGTGCTGTACATGGGAAGGCGACTATGCGACATGATTCCTGGAAGACATAAAGATGGAAACAGGTCTGAGCCACCCATACAGCAGGGTTACCATAGTTCTTAATACACATATATGTTTCTCCCCACCATATCAGCTACAACAACACGTTCACAGACTGCAATTGTTATGTCAGATGCTTACCTATCATTGGGACATATGTTGTATTGTACCAAGCTTTGTGCTATGTGTTTCATATAGATATATATATATATATATATATATATATATATATATATATATAAACATCTGTTATTGTTTATTTATATATATATATATATATATATATATATATATATATATATATATATATATATATATATATATATATATATATTTATATATAAACATCTGTTATTGTTTATTGTTACCTCTCTTGCTAGCAAATCCTTTGTCCACAACTGTACGAATTGATGGGCCTGTCATGGACAGCATAGTATGTTATATATCTGCACTGTCTGCATCTACTTTTCTGTGTGGGCTTTGCATTCCTCACTGATTAATTCAGTGCAGATCTATGTGCTGTCGGTGATGGCATATATTATTGTAAAATACATGATTACAAGTTGTCTGTGTATACATATCTGTGTGTCGTCTCATGTCCTTTGAATAGTGAGTGGGCTATGTGTAATTCCGTACTCATGCTCAAGTGTAAATGTCATTTAGTAGGTTATACAGCAAAATGATTTTGTTATACTGATTTCACATGGGAAATAGAATGTGTTGCAGTGGGGCCCAAACCAAGAATGTGTGTGCGGTAGGCAGATGCTCTGCCCACTACACTATTGCAGCTCTGCGCAATTTGCATATTTCTACCTTAATGTCATACCCATGCTCCCTTTCCCCGGCCCCCGAGCTCCATGTACACAGCATCCATCCACTCTGCAGTTGCTAGCCCTGCCATACCACATCTCCACACATTTCCCTCTCTGCATGTCTCAGTATTTCTCCATATTACTGTCTTGATGCAACCTTCTTCATCAGTTTAGTCCACGTACATTCAAGCCTTCCCTTTATCAACCTCCGATACTGGTGGAAACATTATTGTGACCCATAACATCTGGTGCGTCCCGCCAGGGACGGACCTGTTGTTGTGTCACAAGTAGACTTTGCTGGTCTACACTGTTTCTCCCACTGGTAGCATCCTGCCAGGGTTTTCAGATGCAGTGGTTTGCTCACACACCAGTCCAGCATCATCTCCCACTTCCGCGGATGAAACACGCCCCCATGCCGTGGCCCATTTTCTATTCTTCTCTTCAGTATTATACGAGACTACTGTTCTCATAGTATGCATGGACAGGCATTGTTCATTGGTACTCATAGACTGCTCTGAATACTGTGACTGAGCACTGTGCACAAGTTTGCTGGTATTAATGTACATACTTACATACATTTCCTATACTGTTGACTGAATGTGCCGGATGATATGTTTGTGATAACAGCTGCTGATTGTATATCTGCCATGTCTTCGTGGTAACTCACTTGGACTATAGTGTGCAGGGGGGACCTGGGAGTGCTGATTATGTTGTTACTGGTCACAATGAGGGCTGTGGGCTACAGTGTGCCTAGGGCACTGCAGGGGAAGTGTAGGCAGGTATGCGCTGATGTGCACTAGGCTCAGACCTGATGACCTCCGGTTACAGTGTCTTACACTGGGTTGGCCACAACATTGCTTAACCAGGTGGACTCCCACTTGCTGCCACATACCCCTGCTCTACTTCATGTACATGTCTGTATTATACATGCTTAAGTCAGGTGTACATGTCAGGTATGACTGGTCACGAAGGCCAGTGTAAGGTTAAGTGGAATTCCAATTTAGCATTTCTGGTTAGGCTACACTCAGGTATTTGGGTTAGGTTTAGTTATGCCATATCTGTGTTGTGGAGTAGATTGAATAGTGGAGGTGTAGGTGGGTAGGTGAAGGGGGGGGGACATTTTAACTCTATAGTAGGCCATTCGACTGGTTGGTCGGGGAGTGGTAGTGCAGGTTTGCAGGGTGTTGGGATATGTATGCGAGGCAGGACAGGAGGTGTCAGTAGTTGGTGTAGGGGTCTGGAGTGTTGGGGGGTGGTGGACTTCACCAGGTGGTGATCCAAGTGTGCTTGGGTTTTCCCTTCATGTGTTATTTATATGTGTAGTCTGGGAAAACTGCGGTAATACACCTGGGTTGGGGGTTCCAGACTCTGCTAATATAGTTGTGTGGAGGGTGTCACCTACTTGTGACTGTGAACATTACTACGAATGCAACAGGGGTTGATAGGTAAGTGGTATTATTGGGCCATACAGAGGGGCTGATAGTGGGAACATGTTCAGGGATGTACAGGATGGCTGACGGTAAGGTCCACAGCTGGCCATTCCAAAATTCACTAACTAAAAAAATTCCTTTCTCATCCCATTTTACCTCATTTATCTTTTTATCCCTATTCCTATCTTTATATATTCTTCATATCCTTTTATTTCTATCCAAACAGCCAAATGATCTTAGAATCCTGTTTTCAATACTCCTTCCTTAATTATTTTTATTCCTTACAATAGCAAAAAAAAAAATATTTCTTTCTGTTTTATGTTCTCTTCTTCTATAAGTCCATCCATTAAATCTCCATAAATATAAGTTACTGTATTTTATTATTTCTAATGCTTTATCCATGCAACTTCCTTTTCTAATTCTATTTCTTAAGTCACAATTAAAATATCCTACAACTATAATGTCCATGTTTATTGCTACATAATCTAAAATATGATGAAATATAATTTCTCTTTTTTAACATAAGTGTAAATTGCTACCAACCTATCTATCTGTTCTCTCCACCTTATATTCGAAACTGTTATTCTTCCCATCTCTACTAATGTGACATCTAGTATGTTTTACTGTTTTCTTTAGTAATATTCCTATTCCTGAACATATATACTTCCTAGATTCCAAATAATATCCCTTCCCCATAATTGCTCAGTTTGTAATCTTCCCATTATAATTAAACCTCTTATATCTTCTAGAACTATTATATCTTTATAAGGCTTCTTACACCATTCTAAGATACTTATCTTCCTTGTTAAACTTTTAAAACTATTGACATTTACTGTTACTGTTTTACACATTGCTCTTTAAAAATAAATTTAGCACAAATTTTGTTTCATTCTACCAATCTTATTATATCTTCCCCTGTTTCTTTTCTTTCATGTTACTTCCTATAAACTTTATTTTCCTTTCTTTCACTCTTTTACCTATTGAATTATTTTTACCTTTCACTGTAGTCCAATTAATATCACACTCATCATTTTTTCAGAACCTTCTTCCTTTTCTAACTGTGCTTCTTTTACCCCCTTACTTTGAAATTCTTGTTCTCTATTTCTTTATCATATTTTTCAACGTTTCACCCTCTTTTCCCATTCCATGTCGTGTTCTACACTACTGCTCTCCTTCTTCTTTTCTTCCCTCTTTACAATCCATCCACGAATGACCTGTTTTATCACATCTATAACATTTGAGTTCACATGTTCTTGCATCATGTTCAAGTTCACTGCATATATAGCATTTTCTTTTATCAGTCATTAATTAAATTATCTAACTTTCAACAATAGAAAATGTCTTAGGTTGACCCCATTACCTTACAGCACTTTGCCCTTTCACTATTTATCACCCTTGGAATATGCACAATATCATAATTTTTCATTTTCAGTACAGCATTATATTCCCCCAACCTCCAGGCTAAAAACCTCTACTGTCATAAACATAATTTATGTCCATACATTCTTGACACATTTTAATCAAATGTCTCTTTAAAGACTCTCTTTCAACATCAGTGCTAAATTGTATATGAACAATTTTCTTAGTTTCTGCATTAAACATTTTTCAAAATACTAGAATTCAAAGGATGACATTTTTTTTCTTTTCATACTCTCCTAAAAAAAATCTCCATTCCTGTCTCAGTTTCAAAAATAATGTCACAAAATGTATCTTTATTTATATCAATAAATGCCATTATCTCATCTGGTTTTACACCTAAGGAAGAAATTACATTGTCCAATATTTTATACTTGACCATTTCATCCTTTGTCTTGCTAAAATTCTTATAGGGAAATATTTTTTTCTTACCTCCTGTTGTCTTCTGTCATTACTAATTATCTGCTTATTACTTCATCCCATGTCCACAAACATTTTATTCTTGTTAAGTGTTTCTCCCTGTTTTCTGTTTCCTGCTGCTGGATCATTCATTCAGTCCATTGCTTCACCCCAGGAAAAATCCTTGCCACTTTCAGTCTCACTTTCTAAAACCAAACCTTTTAATACATCTTGCAACCTTCCCAACATGGAGAATAATAATAATAATGCACTCATCTCGGCTTCTTCATTAAACAAATGCTGCTGAAATATCATCTTCAAATCTGTAGAAGGCTTTACTGCCTTCTTCCCATCATCCAACACATCCTCCAACTCGACAAAAATGGCACCTCCTTCAATATTATTATCAGCACCATTTACAATTGACTTGCTTCTCATGACAAAGCCCTCCAATTGCAGATTCTCTACATAAAAAGCTTCCTCACTGTTGTACTCTCTTCCAGGTTCCACCATATTGCATTCCTGCTTTTCCATTCTGCTTCTGCATCCAGAACAGAAGCAGGAAATGCTTGGAACTAACACATCCCACCAGTGACAGTGGGGGAGGGTTTATTGATATATACATTACATATAATTTACATATTTACATTATTTACATCTATTTACAAATTTCCATACATTATAAACATCAACTTAAGCATTCTTCCTCATTCTTTTATCCACAACCAAAACACTATTTTATTCAAAATCTTTGTCAAAGTCCATTTTCCATTGTACTTAATTTCATATAGACTCTTATTCCATATAGTTCATGAAGCATAAAATATTACTCTGTCGATTTTCATTTCTTCTTGTTTATGTGCACCATAATAACCAAATTCTATTATGTCCATATTTATTTGTTCAAATTTTAACAAACCTTTCACTCTATTATCTTTACATATTTCTTTCCACAAATTATTAACTCTTTCACATTTCAAAAACACATGCTCAGTAGTCTCAAACTCTCCACGTTTATTACATGTTCTATCTTGCCTTTTTTATGGCATATTTGCCTTAACCAGTAATTTTCTAATAGACAATCTCCATAAAAAATCATACATTCTTTTATCTTTTTATAGTTATTATATCTCATTGTTATGGCTTATTTCTTATCTATTTCTAAATCTTTCCATGGATCAATACAATAAAATGCTTTCATAATATTAAGGTATCATTCCTTTCTATTTTTCTCACATATATTCTTTTTTATTTTCTGTAGCACAATTTTGTTATCATTCTCTTTCATGTCTTCATTCACAATGCTTTTACTTAATTTTTTAACTTCCATTCCTTCCCACAATTCTTTATGATTTCCAAAAATTTGTCATATCCTGTACTTCTTTGAGTACATTATCCCATTGTTTTTGTCTGTATTCATTCCTTCCAAATGTTATTCCTAATATATCTACATATTTTACATTGAACTCAACACCTCCTATCATACCTTCAAAACCAAATCCTTTACTTTTCTCCTTATTTATATTTAAACAATTTTTTTAATTTATACTAAATTTTTGATTTACTTTTTCCATTTATATTTTATATTTAACAATTAATACGATATCATCCACATAAGTATACATTATTGGCAATTGTACTTCCTTCATCATTTTGTATCCACCACTACCTGATATTTTATTAATTTCCTTCACTATTACATTCATAACTAATGAGGAAATTAAACTACTAGCTTGGCAGCCCTACTTTATTCCACATTCTATTTTTATTTCATCCCCAATCCAGCCATTTACATTTAGTTTTACATAGTTCCTTTCATAAACAGATTTTATTACTTGTGATATTTTTTGCTTACTTTATATGCCTGCAAAATTCCCCATAATGATTTATATCGAATATTATCATAAGCTTTACTTATATCCCCTATCATAACTTTCACTTCTACATTTCTGTTTATGATATGATCAATTATTGCTCTTAGTATCCATAATAACTCTTGACCTCCTTTTCCTTTTATTCCAAATTCATTTTGATCCTATATTATATCCATTTTTTTCTGTAACATTTTAGTTATTATTCTCATAAAAAATATAATCTGTATTATTCATGTTATAGGGCTCTAATTTTTAATCTCTTCTTTATTTCCTTTTTTAATATAAATTTTATAACTCCTGTACATATCTTTCTCTTTAATTCCAGGTTCTAACCATTCATTCATAACTTCTATAAAAATAATTTTTTGCTACTCTTTCATTTCTTTATACATACCATATTCAATTCTGTCCAGTCCTGTTGTATAATTCATGCTAATATCTTTTAGAATTTCATTCAATTCTTTCATGGTTATTTTTTTTATTCTAAATACTCATTATCTTCCTTATTTAATGTTTCACCTTTATAAATTTGTTCTATGTTTTCTTTTCTCTTAACAAATAATTCCAATACATATTCTTTAATTATTTCATATATTCCTTCTTGCTGTCTTATTTGCTTACCTTTCTTAGTTTCTAATTCTCTTAATATTTTTCCTTCATTTATTATTTTACTCAAATATGGTGCTACTTCTTTCTTTCCTTGTAAACAATATTTTTGCTTATATAATAAGTTGTTAATTTTAATTTGATTCATTTTATATATTTCTCTTTATTTTTCATAAAAGGAAATTTTCATCTCTAATAAGTCTGTAAATGTTTCTCACTTGTTTCTTTTCTCATTTTCTTCCTTATACAGACTAAAAATACTTTTTTATATTTTTCTTTAAAATTAAGCCACCAAACAGTCGAATTCTCATAAAACTCCTTCATAGTCGTATGATTTTTCCATAATTCCACAAATTCTTTTTTCTTTTCTAAATCTAATTAATTTTCATTAATTCTATTTATTCCTTTTCCTATCCTTATATATTCTGCATTTCCTGTACTTTAACCCATATTGCCACTTGATCTGAAAATCCAGCCTACTTAATTCCTTTTTTTATAACTTTTAAACTATCAGATATTAAAAAACAATCAATTTATATCCTAATTTCATTCCTTTTATAGGTCCAGTGGCTATTCTCCCATACACTTAACTTTCCACTTCTCATAATTTCTTTAGCCATTTTAACATCACAGTTGCTCTTATTTTTCCTTAAATTACAATTAAAATCACCCACCACTTAAATTCCATATTTACACACACATATTCAAGAATATTTTTAAACATCATTTCTCTCTATTTTTTGTTAAATATGCATATAAAGCTATAATTCTATACACATATTTTTTCCATCACACGTTTATTACCATAGTTTGGCTTAGTTCCACTATGGTTACATCTAATATTTTAATACTTTCTTGACATAATATACATATGCTCGAGCATGTTTCTTTCCCCATGTTCCAACCTACCACACCAGTCCAATGTTTTTCCGTTTGTGTTCTTTCTTCCTCTGTGAATAATCTATCTTCTAAAACAATAATATGTGCATCTACTGCAGCACACCATTATAATATACCTATTCTCCTTTTAAGATTTTTCATACGGTTCACATTTAAAGCTAATATTTTCAGTTTTTAAGAACAGTTAGTATAAAATGTTTATCCCTTTCCTTTCTTATTTTCTCTGAGCATTCTATTTTTGAATTTTTTCCCTTTCTTTAATTGTTTCCCTTTTGAATTATTTTCATTTCTTACTGTGCACCAATTAGCTTCTTCCTCACTTGTCTCCTCTGTTTCTTTTCCCTTGATACTTTCTTTAACTTCATGTATAACCTCTTTATCAGTTACATTTTTTTTCTATATTTTCTTGTATAACACATTCTACTATCTCTTTATCCTGCATAATATCATTTTCATTTTCTTGCACATTCATTTCACATTCAAGCCATGAATGACCAGTATTGCCACATTTATTGCACTTTAAATTACATTTTTTTGCATTATGCCCTGTTTTACCACATAAATAACGTCTTTTTTATCACATTCATTGATTAAATGATCATTTTTTTCCACAAAAATAACAAGTTTTTCATTGACCCCTGTATTTCACAAAACCCCTTTTACCATGAACATCAATAATACTAGGTATGTGCATAAAATTATCATTTTCCATTTTCAGTATTACTCCACATTCCCACCCCCAGTCCAAAGTCCTCTTTCATCATATATTTTTGTAGTGTCCATTACTTCTTTACATATAGTTAACAAATGTTATTTCAGTTCTTTTGCTTCAGCTTCAGTACTAAACTGGATAATTATTCTTTTTTCTTGTTTGTCTGTAAAAAGCTTGCACAACATATTCTGACCATGGATAAATATTTTTCTTTTGTTCATATGCACCCAAATTTTTTTCCATGGCCTGCCCAGTCTCAAATATTAAGTCACAAAACATCTCTTTATTAATTAAAATTAATGCTCTTACCTCTTTTGCTTTGTCACCCAGAGGTGCTATGACAGTGTCCCAAACCTTATACCTGTCCAAACTTTCTTCTTTTTTACAGCTCACACATACTGTATACTTTTTTTTGTTTCTTTTATTTCTTCTTTCTTCTTTGCAACTTCTCCCACAGTTTGTGCATATGTTTTTGTCTCTTGAACTTTTTCTGGCACAGTCTCTTCTTATAGGTTCATAGGCTGGTACTAAGCTATCGGCCCAAGGGCCTATACAAGCCTAGCCAAACAATTCCCTGGATATTTCTTCCCACGATATTTACTTCCCTGGACCCCTGTCTAGCAGGGCAACTGATGTGAACCCCGGGGTGAATTTCTTATCTTCCATCCAATCATCAAGGTTCCTCTTGAAGAGGGCCAAGGAGGCACTCTGCTTGACATGTATGGGCAGTCTATTCCAGACTATGGGGAGTCTCTGGGTCAGGAATCTATCCCTCTAGCATATTTTGTTCATTGTGATGACAAGGTTTAGATCCCTGGAGCGTGGCGCTCTGAGGGATTAGGATTTCTTTAAGCGGAGCATGTCCAACAGCTCGGGGTTTGACATGGCCTTGTATGTTAAGCAGAGATCGCCTCTGAGAAGACGACATGCCACAGAGTATAGCTGGAGTTTTTTTAGATAGTCAGCATAGGGCATCTGCTTTAGGCCTGTGATTCTTTTAGTGAGGTATTTCTGCAGCCTTTCCAGCTGTTGCAGATGTCTTGTGAGGTAAATTATACAAAAATGTTTTGTAAAACAAAATAACGTACAAAACAGAGAAATCATTATAACTAATAATTAGTTTTGCCATAATAAAATTTATTAAACATTCTTAATGAAATATGGCAGAGCTGCAGTATGACAACTTCTCTCATGGCCCATCTCCTAGCCCATAATACGCCAAGATGGAAGCAATCATGCTTGAAAATTCCTAAGAATTTTGTCCATATGTTATGTGCCAGCAGCTAGTTCTTGGTTTATAGTACAACTGTCTGTGAAAAAATATGTAAACATTGTTTAAGGCTTCTTGCTGCATTCAAAAACATTTTTTTAACCACCTACCTCTGACATCTGGTTCCACTAATACCAGTTCCCAATAGTGTTGTTGCAAATGCTAAGAGGCTCTCCCTTTTTAGGAGAGCTATGCACAGGGAACAGCCCAATGTCTCTAGGCGGGATCTATGGGATGTTGAGCTATCACACACTTGCTAGTGGATGGCCATGAGAGAAGTTGTCATACTGAAGCTGTGCAGTAGGCTTTCCTGTTTTCAGCCCTACACCACTACTAACGTATCTGGCTTACATCACCAAAGGTGTGTGCAATGATGTCACAATGGAAACATTCCCACTTGAGTGGTGATTTACCCCTTCAATGACTAATAAGCACATTTTAAAGTCTGAATAGCCACAAACATCACATTCCTTATCAATGTAACCAAATCTTAGTTTTTTTCTTGGAATCTGCTATATATATTTTTTTTCAGAATCAGCATTTGAGAAGAAAACATGTGTTCTGAAAAAAAACACATGGGCTCGATAATTATTACTCTTGAATATCAATGTTAAAGGTATAGACCATTTTACCATACCTGTCAAGCAACCTTTCTTCTCCACTTAAATAATGTTGGGACTTCAGGCCTAACAAGCACAAACATTTCAGCATAAAAGTGTTATTTTTATTCAACTTGAATGTTAGTCTATAAAGTTACATAAAATACATCTCCTTTATCTTCTTCTATTTTCTCCATGATGTCACTCCATGAAATTGTAGCTCCACTTTCTGGTTCACTTTGGTTTAACATTTCTTTCAAATAATCATCCCGCAGCCCTCCTGATTGGAGGGTTGTAATTATGCATTTCTCAGAGGTAACTGTCTCTCCTTAAACAATCCCCTCTGAAAGTTTTCCTCTGAATCCGTCTCTCTTACAGCTACAATCTCCTTTTCTTTCAATATCACTGTTTTCTTTTGCACCCACAGCATCAGAAAAACTTCTGGTAGTGATTCCACCATTTCAACTATATTTTCATCAACCTTCACTTCATTTTCAGCCAAAGCTGAATCAGCCATATTTTCTTCCTGTTCCTGCTGGCTTCCTCCGCACCTGGGCAGGAAACAGGAAGTCAGGATGTGTAACACATGCATCCTTCCCCCAATTACCAAGAGTAGGGGGAGTTTCCTGATGGCCTGGCTAAATTTCTGTTAGCAGTATAAATACCACCTTGGGTCTCTCATGAAAAGAGGTTACTGGCCTAGTGGGACTAACCAAGACAACAAAGGATAATTAAATAAAAAGAAAAACAATGCTGTGCTGTGCATGTGTAGTCTGGGATAAGTACAGCACAATGACATATGAACAAAGAGAACATTTTGAACATCACTGTTGACAAGAAAAAGAAGTAAAAATAAATATCAGAACAGGTATGGCAGTATCCCCATATAGGTGTAGATACGGAAGTTAGTCATATAAGACTAGATTTCTTTAAAGAAAGACTGTTTGTCTTGAGATAACAAAAATTATTACTGTTTGCCGCTCACATATTTCTGTAAATGAATTATCTGAGCAATCACAATTCAAAGTCACACAGAAAGGAGAACTGCGTAAAAGATTGAAACATCCAAAGATCCAAAAGTAATTAAAGTAAATGGACTTACTGTAATCCAGTGTTACTTGTCAGTTAATTAATAATGTATGCAAACAACATTTCTGAATTCACTTATATAAAAAGAGTGTTTAGTATTCAAAAATGTGCATGCTGACTGGACAGCCCAATTAGATTGCCCATTGTAAATTGACCATATCTCAATAGGAGGATGCTGTTGTGTCTTTCGGCTTTTCCCGGTTATGGGTCACCACAGCGGATCTCCAGTCCGCTAATGATTGGCAGTAGATTTTTACATGCCGAGTTGCCGGCCCTGACGCACAACCTTCAACGAAGGTACGCCTATTCACGCATGTCTCCACACAGAAGACGCTCTAGCTGAGAATTGAACAGGACAACATCTTACTGTGAGGAGACAATGCTACCGCTGGCTGCTAAACTCTTTGTGAGTGTCTAGGACTTCTATTGAGGTATTGAATAAAAAATAGAATCCAGGCCACCAGAAAGGCAAAATCTCTTTTATAGAAACACACAATTACAGATGATAAGCGCTTTCGTCCTGATGCAAGACTTCTTCAGATAAAAAACACAAGTGCTACCCTTCTGTTGAGGTATACTTATTACTGCTGCTAGAGTGTATTTCTTAAACCTCAGGATAAAATATGAGAACAATATTTGATGTTCTGCAAATGTTTTTAAAATTAAAATATATGATTGCTGGCAGTATGAATAAATGTATTGCCAGTAATCTGTGTCTCAGTTGTCCAGACTTTTTCTGAAACTCCCAGATTTACCTCCTTTTTTTATGATAAAACATAATTTCTAAAGTAAAACATCACTAACGTGACCATTTTGAACAGAAAGAAAAGCAGCAATTATCCTGCCTGAACTACCTAAAATAGCAGCGCACTCTCGGTCACAGAAAGTGGAACAAAAATAGAAGGTCCCATTGCTGTATACCTCTCAATTACGTTAGTCACAGATTCTGGACAAACTCAAAATTAGTGGCAGACAATAGCCAAAAAATCACGGACAATTTTAAAATTTTACTCTCATTCACATAAAAAGTTACTAGAACATTTCCCTCAACATACCATTTTGTGAACAATATAAAGTATGAAACTATAATGTCTGGCATTGTTTACTGTCTGTAATCCTGAACTAATAGAAAGTCAAAAGTTTCTCATTGAAGAGGACAAAAAATATGTGGCAAAATCAGGGACATTCTACAAAATCAGAAACAGATGAGATGCATGTGTTTCTGAAATAGAAGTACACTTTTAGAATTCAGAAACTATTTCTGTTTTACAGGAATGCATATTTCTCAAGTGTTTGTGATTTTTTTAAAACATTTCTGATTTTGCCTCACATTTTTTGCCCTGTTTCTCATAACACTCAAGACTTAGATCATGCACAGGACATATCTTGGTTGCCCTGGACAACCAGTAACTGGTGGAAGAGTACTAAAGTCCATTTATACAGTGACATTATTCAGAGAAAATAAGACTTTTTTGTTAAATAATGTCATTCTATAATAGCGATAATCCATTCCTGTGTGTGGGTAAGGCAGGATTTAACCATGCTTGGCTTTGTTTGATCACTTAGGCTTCGCTCTCATGATTAAATCATACCAACCATGGGTGAATTCTGTTATACCCACACATAGTTATGGATTATTGCTAAAACAAACACTATGTAGCTAGTAGCTTCTTTATATCTTTTGGGAAAGTTTGTGAACACTTTATGGATGTGGCACATTATTCAGTCACAAAATGATGGATTTTATTGGTTAAGTGACTGTATTCAATGTTATGGCAGTATTATTGGCCTCTAATTGTGAGAAAATGAGCTGTACTCTGAAGCTAGTAGTAATTTATTTATTTTATTGCCATTTTTTTACCGGGAAAGTTCGACTGGACCTGAAATAGCCCGTTTTCAGTGGAGGCCCAGGGAGAAAAGTTCCACATAGTACAATGCTTTGACAGTACAGTAATAGAGTAGTACAGTATTAGTATAATATACATAATGTTGAATAACAAGGGCAAAAAAATACAAGATTGGTTAACTGTGGTAGCAAAAATAATAAAAATATAAGATAAAAAAATCAAGGCACCTTAGCTGTAAAAACTGATACCTAAGGAAGTGAAATGGAGGCTTATAAAGTGGCAAGAAAATGTCATAATTCACAAATGCACGTTATAGTTGGCCAAGTAAAAACTGAAACAGAAAAGCAAAAAGTTCAGCAATGACATAACTCAAACAAGCCAAATAAAATACTTTTTATTACGAAAACTCAGTTTATCACTTTAGTCTTTGATCAGACTTCTTCAGAACTAAGTTATGAACAGAAAGAAGTCAATATATATATATATATATATATATATATATATATATATATATATATATATATATATATATATACATAAGTATATGTAAACAATTGTAAAGAATACATGACCGAAAACCTAAATTCACAAAGTAGAAAATAAATGAGGTTTGGAACAGACCATTTTGTCCTGTGACATCTTCAAGTGGGGCTACACACATAGGTTATCAGGAAATAAGAGAATAAGGGGAGGATAGGGTTAATTGGGTTAGAGGGATATTTTAGGATGAAATGAGGAAAGGATAGGAATGGGCTTAGAGGCTTTTGTCAAGTGTAACTGAGGTAGGAGTCACATTTTTGGCTTGAACTTGCTACAGCAAGTATTACGTCTTTGACGACCTGTAGGTAATTAAGGGTACAGGTAGGCCTTGGGTTAATAGTGGTAAGGTAAGGTATGGTGGAGTTACATTACAGTTTTTTTTTCTTTCTTTCCCTCTCTGTCTTCCAAACTTAGAGATATATATTTACCAGTTTGTTTAGGTTTATCCCCCTTTTGTTAATCCTATAGGAGGGAGTGAGAAAGTGTATTTTTTTTGTTAATACTTACAGACTTATTTAATTTGCAGTTAGGAACAGGGTTTGGAGTGCTGTCTGATGGTTATGGTCACTAGTTAGTGGGGCTCGTAAATGCTGAACATAGCCTGCAGGTGCAGGGCCTGAAGGTGGAATTTAGTGGTGAATACCAAGGAGGCAGCAAGTTCGTTGGTGAAGTTGCATGGTTATTTCACTACTGGGGTGACTTTCCAGTTCAGTGGGATAGTAGAATCATGCTTCCCTGTTAAGGGAAGCAGTGTAGCATCAATGTTCAGCTGGGTGAGTATATCTTCACTTTGCTGTAATCCAAAAAAAAAAAAGACTTTACAGTTTCAGTTTTGTCATGTATGACAGTTTCAGGTGCTTTCGTGGGTTGCAAGGTGCCTGTTAGTAAGGACTGATCGAATATATGGGGTGAGTTTTTGGGTATTGTGTCATTTTCGCTGGTTTACTGTTTGGTGAGATGGAGTATTTTTCGTGGGTTTTGGGGCACAATGGCACATTGATTTATGGCTTTTCATCATGTATGCACGTGGACAAGTTAATAGTAGTCTGACATTGTATGAGTTGATTGGCTGCAGACCGGTATCGTACTTTCAGTATTGGTGGATGGTGGCATTATGATTAGAGCAGTAAGTGGTTACTGGTAGGTATTTTGTACAATTTAGGCAGCATTTACAGAGCGTGTTCTCCAGTTGTGGTTTAGAGGGGGGAGGAGCAAGGAATCCACAGGGCTTCCTTACAATACTAGCTACAGCGAGTTATTTTGGGGGAAGGGTAGTGAGCGGACAAAAGTTGTTGTCTGAGTATTTGGGGAATTGACATGTGCAGACAGGAGGTGGGAGGCAGTGGTTTTAAACTCAGCAGCTAAACTGCTAATCAGTGAACACAGCAGCCTTCATCCGGGGTTTGTTTTTTTTTTTTTTTTTTGTCAATCCTAAGCTAGGTTGATCAGCCAGTTTTAAAGCTCCTGTGGTTCAACATTGACATCCCTGGCAAAGCAGCAAGGAAATTCATGTGGCAGTTATACATTAGTTGTATTTAATGACATATTAATAATTTGAATTAGGTGGTTTTAAAATACCTGCTGTGCTCAGTGTTGCAAATCTATAGGGGAATAACCGTTCTGTAACTCTTTTGACTAAACTTTGCAACCCCCACAAAAGAGACATTTAGCAGAGTTAGTTTAAATACAGGATATCTATAATATTGTTTAAACACATGAGTATTAGAAACTCATTTGAATCAAATACCTATCACTGAGTGCAAGGTATCTGTTGACATAGTGACAGTCTATGACATTCACTCCTGCGCATGCACTCTAGTGCTGTGGGCTATAAACTATTGATGGTCGTATCCTCAAGGAGGTGCAGAGAATGTGGCTTGCAAGCAAGACACAGGCTCTGTATGGCTGGCAAAAAAGTCTGTCTGCCATTTATTGTCTGCTTAACTCACCAACACTTCTAGATCACCAGCAGAGTTTCCCAAAAGTCGAGTTAGTACAGTTTAACTGGAATATTACTGTGTATTATATTCATAGCTGTTGTATAAACTATACAAGTTACTGGTTTGACCCTGGTCATGGAAGAAAAGGTTCCATAGACTAGCCTACCTACACAGTAAACAAGTGGAAAATAGCAGCATATGACCAGTTTTACCCTTCAGTTGTCTTTCTCCCCACAACTAGTTAGGGCAACTGTGGTTAAAAATTGAAAACTGTGTATGTGTATTTATTTATTTGCTTGTATTGGTGTCTTTGGCAATGGTAATATCATTGCATCACTCTTGAATAGTTACTAGTTTTATTTTAATTGAAGGTGACTAGATCGGTGTAGCCTTCCGTTTCTGGTACGCAGTCAGGGTGCCCACAATGTCCTGCAGATTTTCATTTATAGGTAGTTACAGTGAAAGTGTTCGGGTTTATTACTTGCATTCAGAATATTTGGAATGGGTTTTCTGTAAAGAGGCACTCCTTCTGTTTCAGTAGTATCAGATCTTGGCATGTTTTTGTGCAGTCAAATCTTTTTGTGCAATTAACTTGTGTTTCACATATATTACCTTGGGTTATGGTGGCATCTTTCAATCAAACGGTGGGTGGTGCTCGGGTTTATTACTTGCATTCAGAATATTTGGAATTGGTTTTCTGTAAAGAGGCACTCCTTCTGTTTCAGTAGTATCAGATCTTGGCATGTTTTTGTGCAATCAAATCTTTTTGTGCAATTAACTTGTGTTTCACATATATTATCTTGGGTTATGGTGGCATCTTTCAATCAAACGGTGGGTGGTGCAGTCAAAATGCTCACAAGTGGGGCTTGCTACTGTGCATCTGGTGGGTTAATACACTTCAATTTCGCCGTTACCTATACTGTGCATATGTTACAGTAGAGTTTTAAGTTTGTTGGGAGTTTGACCTTTGACAGTTTTAATGGGTGCTAGCCTTCCTGATGCCTAATGTATTGTACTATGTGCGCTTGCAGTACTTAAAATTGTATAGCTCTGTCTATGTAGTGATTGGCTTTCTAGGTAGGTAAGGGCTAACAATTTTTTTTTTTTTTTTTATTACTGCGCTTGATCTGCTTGCCTATAAGACAGGTCTGGTTCTTGAGAGTTTTCGCGGGTTGCCCGTCAACTGTGATGAATGCCTGTCTGGTGCACATGTGGTGTGCAGCTTTAACGATCGGGAAGTAGGGCATGGCAGGCATAGCAATACTTGTGATGAGGTATTTATAAGAATAATTAAACTAAATTGTGAGGCTTTATAGGTTACATGTTCAATTTCCCTTGAAGTTTTATGGCAGGTGTATCGATGTAAGTAATCCGGGTGAACCATTGCAGACGGCAGTTACAAATGACAGACACTCGAGTTCAGACTTCATATACTGCTAACAATTCATGTTAATGCTCACCTGTTATAGTTAGTGGTCTAGCGGTAAGACCATTAGGTCTGTTTTATAAATCGTGGTTTTATAACAATTTAGTGGAGAACCATGATAGATTGCAGTTAGCAAATGGTAGTCACTTGAGGTTCAGACTTAATACCTTGCAGAACATTCATGTTAAGGCAGTCCTGTTATGCTCTTGACTTAGTTGTGAGTGATATATAACATTGTCCCTATTTTGGCTTTCTTTACTTTTTGGGACTTTGGGCAGGTCCTGGGCAGTGGTCACCTGAGGGGCTACTATTGATAGGTAGTTATAGTCAAGAGAATGCATATCTGTTTTCTATTTGCAGTATTTGTATTATATATTTATTATTTGACTTTCAGACGGAACTAATTGGGCAAATCATCACAGAGGGAAGTTTGAAATAATGAAAGACATTTGAGTTTCAGACTTCATACTCATTCAGAGTCTTCATGCGATGCAAATCCCAGCAACAGGATGATACATGGCTGAGCAGTAGAAACAACAATACTTAGGTTCATAGGTTCATAGGTAGGTACTAGGCTATCAGCCCAAGGGCCTAAGTAAGCCTAGCCAGCAAGGTTCCCTGGCTTACGCCACCCTAGAAAGTTAATTTCCTATGCCCCTGTCGAGCAGAGCCACAGAAGTGATGCCCGGGGTGTAGTTCCTATTTCCCATCCACTCATCAAAATTTTTCTTGAAGAGTGCTAATGAGGAACTTTGCTTGACATAGATGGGTAGCTTGTTCCAGAGTATAGGAAATCTCTGGGATAAGAATCTATCCCTCCAGCATGTCCTGTTTATTGTGGTGACAAGGTTTAGGTCCCTTGAGTGTGAGCTTGGAGGGATTGGGATTTCTTTAGGTGTAGTATTCCAACAGCTCTGGGTTTAACATAGCTTTACATGTTAGGCAGAGATCTCTTCAAAGTAGGCGAATTGCTACAGAGGAAAGCTGGAGTTTTTTGAGACGATCAGTGTAGGGCATCTATTTGAGGCCAGTAATCCTCTTTGTGAGGTACTTCTGCAGCCATTCCAGCTGCTGCAGATGTCTTGTGAGGTACATTCCAAAAGGGGCGTTGTACTCTATAATAGGTCTAATGAGTGCCGAGTAGAGAGGAACAATGACCTCTTTTTTCCTGGATGAGAACCCTTTTGTGATGAGGTGCACCACATAGAAGGATTTCCTGTCTACTGTGGCGATGTGATTATCAAAGAAGAAACTACTATCCACCTGGGTTCCAAGGTTTCTTATCACACATTCAGCATTAATTAGACTGCCGTTTATGTGGTAGTTCATGGGTACAGAGTTTTTACCAAAGGGGATGACAATGCACTTTTTGGTGTTGAGCTTGAGGCCATGCCTCTGACACCAGTCATCTGTCTTAGTGAAGCCTTTCTGTAGGATGTCCACATAATTTGGGGACTTGACTATGGCTCCTAGTTTGCAGTCATCTGCGAACTTCATTAGCAGAGTCCTTCTGTGTTAGCCTGTACTTCAGAAAGGTAAATACCAAACAGGAGAGGTCCCAGGACTGAACCCTGTGGTACTCCACTTGTCACTGGTTTGAAGTCAGATTTGGAGTCTGCAACTTTCACAGTGTTGGTTCTGTCAGTGAGCCAGTTGGCTACCCATCTTGTGACATAGGGATTTATACCTAGTTTAGTGAGTTTAGCTATAATTCCAGAATGGGGGATGGTGTTGAAAGCCTTGGCAAGGTCATAATAGATTGTGTAAACCACCTTACTCTCGTCTACGGCTTTGGTGACAGCCTCAAAGAAGTTGATCAGGTTCAGAAGGCATGATCTGCCTTTCACAAACCCAAACTGGGTGGGGTCCAGAGTTTGGAGGTTACCAATGTCTTTGTTTATGAGTTTCATAATGATATGTTCCATGGCCTTGCAGACTAGGCTCATCAGGCTAACATGGCGATAGTTTCCAGGATCAGTGGAGGCTCCACTTTTGTGGAGTGGAATAACTGTTGCTGTGCACCATTCATTGGGCACAAAGCCTGATGTAAGACTATGATTGAACATGGTGCTTTGGTGGGGAGCCAGTTTTTTTTGAAGTTCATGTAAAATGCAGCCTGGGATTTTGTCCGGTCCCATCAATGCTAAATTTTTGGTTTTAGAGATTGCAGCTTTTACCTGCATAGATGTGATTACAGGGACTGCATTCTTCCTGTATAGATATGGGCCCTTTATGGGGTGGGGGGGGTAGATAAAAGCACTGAAACTATCTACTATTACACTACTGCTAGGATGTTGGCTCAGTACACAGCTTTAAGGAACTCCAGTATTCAGAGTGATGCTTTCTGAAGAGTTCTTTCCTACACACACTTTCTGAGGTCTATCCGTGAGAAGGTCCAAAATCCAATTACAAAGTAAGTATGTTGATGCCTAGTTGTAGCAGCTTCCTTACAAGCTGTATAGGGATGACTGTATTAAAAGCAGAAGTGAAATCAATGAATAGTAACCTCACGTAGCTGTTTTTACTTTTTAGATGATCCAGTGATAAGTGAGGTGCCAGTGCTGTGATGTCCACAGTAGAGTGGTTTGCTCAATAAGCAAACTGCAGCAGTTCAAAATCCGCAGGTAGCTTAGATGTTATTGCTTCTTTGACCAGCCTCTCAAAGCTTTTCACTACAATGGAGGTTAGAGCTACAGGGAAAAAGTTGTTGTGGCATGATAGTGGTGACTTCTTTTGTAGTGGTATTGTCTGATTTTTGAAGCATTTGGGAACTATTTCCTGGTTCAGAATTGCACAGTCTCTGAGTACTCGCCCAAGAATGTTGTCAGGCCAAGCCACTTTTTTTCAGGTTAACTGTACACAATGTCCTCTGGACATCAGCTCGATTAGATAAGCACATTTTGACCGGTAGGCATTTTTGTCACTGTCTTGTTCCCTTCTTCGCATCTGATGAAGTAGACATTTAGCATGTTAAGGAATTCCTAATTGCCTCACAATGTCAAGATAAGGGCCTGTAGTCTGTTATTTGCTGGATACCTTGCCATAGGAGCTTGAAGTATTTTTGGTCAGAGAAGTATCTCTGGATCTTCCTGCCATGGGCACATTTTGCTTCTCTCACTCCTTTATTCAGATTTGCTCTGGCTGTTCTGAGGGCATCCCTGTCTCCAGACTTAAAGGCTGCATTCCTTAGTTTCAGGAGCTCATACAACTCGCTAGTCAACCAGGGTTTCTGGTTAGTACATGTGATGATGTTTTTGGTGACTGTTACATCATCCACACATTTGAGATGTAGCCCATCACCACCTCAGTGTACTCCTCTAGGCTGATACATTCATTCACAGTAGCTGCATGTTTAAGTATGCGCCAGTGTGTACTCTCAAAATAGTCTTGGAGTGCCTGCACCCTCAGGCCATATCCTTACTTGTTTCACTGTTGGTCTCCCCTGGTTAGCTGGTAGTAACATGACAGAGAGATAGCCAGAGTTGCCCAGGTGTGGGTGAGGCATTGCCTTATATGCTAACTTAACATTGCTGTAGACCTTATCCCATATGTTCTCTCCCCTGGTTGCAAAGTCTACATGCTGAGAGAACTGAGGCCGAGCTGTTTTCAGGTTGGCTTAGTTGAAGTCAACGGCCACTGTATGAACACATTCAGTGTTTCAGTTCATGGATATCTACTAAATTTAAGATGCACACAGAATACCAGTGCTTCTCTTAATTAGATATTGCTTGATCCAAAATTGAATCAGTCACCCCAAACAAATCCCTGCCAACCAAAACTAAGTGACTGTCAGTGTTAACTAACTCCACATTACTGAACAAATCAATAAAAAAGATGGGGTGCTGTCATTAGGTGTAGATAGACTTGATTCATTCAGTTTCTGAACTTGGCCAAACCCCATCTCCAATAATCTTCATTCCCTTTCTCTAGCTAGATCCATTTTTATTTCTTTATAGATAAATAAGAGGAGGCTTCTCTTGGAGGATGTAGGTGCCCTGCTGTGAACTACCCGCCACCACAGAAACTTCATATGCTTCCTGCTAAGTGTAGTGACTTCTGCAATGTTCTTTCTATGATAGGTATAAACCTCACACTAGTTAACTCAAGTGGGAATGTTCAAGCCAGTAAAGGAATAATATGAAAGCAATAATGCCTGGCAGGGTAGGCTTTATTGTGGAAATAATGGACTGCCCAGGGGTGTTGTGAGGTTTGATGCCACAGGCAGAGAGCCTCTATACCCATGAAAGGTCCATTATTTCCCCTATAATGCCCTTTCTGGAGGACATTATTGCACTTACATAAAGAACCATCTGTTAAATTGCTTTTGATTTGTTTTTTTATCTGTGCATGGATTTTTTTTTTATATTTTTGATGCAAAATAGTCCCTCCATCTAATGGTTTGAAGTTGTTGTACCATATTTAATTGTTGGATGAGCTATTTTACATCTAAAATAAACTTCATATAAGTATTTTATTTAACTAAATTCACAGAGAAAGTTACACATAAACATGTAGAAACCCAGATAGACCAACTCAAGCAATACATACAAAACTCTCTCTCACACACACACACACACACACACACACACACACACACACACACACACACACACACACACACACACACACACACACACAGTAATTAAAGCCATTTTCTTGACAAAATACACCTGGAGATGTGCCATGCAGAACGTCTCTGATTTTGCCTCATATTTTTGCTCTACCCTTGATAAATTATTAAGGATTGCAGTCAATCAGTAAAGCCAGACATCGTTTCATACTTCTTTTTGTTCAGATAAAGCATGTTGATCGAAAGCCCTTTGCTTTTTTCTGTCCTGAATTTTCTGAATTTTTGAACAAAGAAGTTGAGACTTAACGTTCTTCTTCTCTCTTGCTTACTCGGTGTCAGTCTCCCTCTTACACACACACACACACACACACACACGCACACACACACACACACACACACACACACACACACACACACACACACTTATTATTGCCTTTTCTTTCTCCACCTTGCTAATTGTGGCTTTTTAAGCAAGAGGAATATAAAATTGCAAGTGCTTTTTTGGTTTCTCTTTCTAGTTTGCTTGGTCTTTCCATACTTTTTCTTACCACACATGAACTGACTGCACACCTGTAGACAATTTATTTTATTTCATTTACTTTTTCTTCTTTCACACAAAGCCACTTCATGTGTTCATAAAAATGGCTGCTATTTGCTTTCTTTCAGTATGAGTTTCACTTCAGCTTAATATGCATCCATGGAGCAGTAGATTTACTTTTTACTGGTTGTACAGTGGCATAGCTAGAGTGGGGCAAGAGGGGCAACTGTCCTGGGTGCAAAAGTGTTGAGGGCGCAATCAGCCAGTCTTGATCTCTCCTTATTGCAATACCGGGATTAAAAAAATGGTATTGTATTTGTGGTCAAACTTGAGCACTGCAGGGTTCATGTGTGGTCTATCCTGTAGCACCTGCTTTGCTACATTGTAGTAAACAGTTTGCTTCATTTTATGTATTTATTTATTTATTTTTAACTAAAACATGAGCACTGTAGCACTCCATGTAGGCAGGGCATAAACTATAGCAAGCAGTTTGTTACAGTTTAGAAAGAAGAATTTTTTTAAATTAAAACATGAGTGCATAGTGCTTTGTGCAGATAGGGTATAAACTGCAGAAATTGTTTGCTACATTTGTAGCAAGTAGTTTGCTGCAGTTTAAAAAAAAGCTTTTTTTTGTTTGTTTGTTTAAATTAAAACATGAGTGGAATAGCGTTCTGTACAGTCAGGTATAAACTGAAGCAACTGTTTGCTACAGTTTAAAATAAGATGTTATTTATTTATTTATTTATTTATTTATTTATTTATTTTTAATAAAATAAGTTGAAGGAAGGGTGTGGACAAGGCAAAGAAACAGGACCTGAATGGCTGGGGCAGGAGGGGGGGGGGGGTGAGCCATGTTTGCCTTGCATCTGGCCACTTGATTGCTGTGCCAGTAGAAGGAACATCTTGTTTTTTATTTTTTTTGCCCTTGATGGAAGAGCTGAGATGTGCACAGATATAGATGTAATAAGTTGATCATTGCAACTGGTTCATAGTACCGGCACAGGGTGATGGTTAAACCAGATATGGTTCTGCTGTTGGAAGACATTTAATCTTGAATTAGGATAACAAATTACAAGTTCCTCTGTTATATAAAAGTGTTATAATTAATAAGAAAAACAGCAAAACATGCACTGTAAGTTATTTAGCTTTTATGAGTTACAATTAAAGTTACCGTTTTGCACTTTGGATATCATAACTGCTATGAGGTGAACTAAATCAGGGTGTCCAAGATGAACTTGATATTAGATATTAAAGGAACAGATTAAATCAATAATGAAAGGAAATTCAGTCTGAAATTCCCAGTAATATATGGAGCATCTGTAAAACAATAAAACATTCCAGAGAAAAACAACAATAGGCTCAAGTATCAGAAAATGTGATCTGACCAAATAAAGTTTCACCAAACGCTATACCATGATTGCCTTGTGTGTTGAGCATGCTTCCTCTTGGGGGGGGGGGGTTGTTGGAATATATAACTCTTGCTGTGACTCATTTAGAAAAAAAGTCTGCACTTTCACAGAATTAGTACTTGTGAAGTCCATGTCATCTTTTTTAGAAGTTAGGTCAGTTCATGCCGGCCTGTTAGTACTAGTGGCTTTCATGTGTTTTGAAGAGGCAGAGTGAACAACTTTGTTGTTTTTTTTTTTTTGCTAATAGGGTAACACTGGTGGGTTCTGAACTTTTTAGAGACATGCTACTAGATACTGCTGGTGATAGAGAGCAACTCCACCTGGTTTCTCCTTCTTCTTTCCAAGTGCAGCCCACTTTCCTGGCTAAATGCTGTGCCTTATTATGTAAGGAAAAATTATGCTTTTCACCTACTTCTCCATTATTCTGCTGTCTGGACAGATTATTGGTTACTTTTTCACCTACTTCACAATTATTCTGCTGTCTGGACAGATTATTGGTTACTTTTTCACTTACGTAACCAGTATTCTGCTGCCTGGACAGATTATTGGTTACTTTTTCACTTACTTCACCAATATTCTGCTGTCTGAACAGATTATTGGTTACTTTTTCACCTACTTCACTATCATTCTGCTGTCTAGACAGATTATTGGTTACTTTTTCACCTACTTCACCATTATTCTGCTGTCTGGACAGATTATTGGTTACTTTTTCACCTTTTTCACAATTATTCTGCTGTCTGGACAGATTATTGGCTACTTTTTCAGCTACTTCACCATTATTCTGCTGTCTGGACAGATTATTGGTTACTTTTTCACCTACTTCACCATTATTCTGTTGTCTGGACAGATTATTGGTTACTTTTTCACCTTTTTCACAATTATTCTGCTGTCTGGACAGATTATTGGTTACTTTTTCACCTTTTTCACAATTTTTCTGCTGTCTGGACAGATTATTGGCTACTTTTTCAGCTACTTCACCATTATTCTGCTGTCTGGACAGATTATTAGTTACTTTTTCACCTACTTCACCATTATTCTGCTGTATTGACAGATTATTGGTTACTTTTTCACAATTATTCTGCTGTCTGGACAGATTATTGGCTACTTTTTCAGCTACTTCACCATTATTCTGCTGCCTGGACAGATTATTGGTTACTTTTTCACCTACTTCACTATCATTCTGCAATCTGGGCAGATTATTGGTTACTTTTTTACCTACTTCACCATTATTCTGCTGTCTGGACAGATTACTGGTTACTTGTATGAAGTGTTGTGAATTGCTGAGTGGCACTTCGGTACAGTGAATATTATTGCTGCCTCATAGCAAGAGGTTCTCCAGTTCAGTTCTTCTGTGTTAAGTAGGCACACACTTCCTCTGTTTGCATGAGTTTTCTCTGGGTACTTTGATTTCCTCCTACATTCAAAAGACATGCACTGAGAGAATTGTTTACAGGTGTGCAATCAGTTCATTTGTGGTAGAGAAGAAACACCTAGCAATCTACTTCCATTGCTCACTTACCTATTACTCCATGGATAGTGGTAGATGTGACTCAACAACCTTTGATAAATGGATGGATCCAAAGCTGAGACCTGATTCTGTGAGTCCTAAGTTTTCAAAAAGTTATCAGTAATTCAAACAAAAAAAAAACAAATTCTGAAACCTTTTAAGTAGTCTCTGTACCTCCTTGCATGGGGGGAGGGGCAGCATTTTTAATACCCATACATATTTAATATATACTAACTCCAAGTTCAATGTACCTTGGAGAAGTAGCAATCACAGCTTCAGATAGTGTATATATTAGTCCACATTCAGACTTCCTACTCTGCTGCTCTGTGGGTCATGATTATATTCCTTTCATTTGAACACTTACCACACATGGCCAAGGTTCGCCTTAGGCATAACCAAACTAGGTAATTGCTTTGGGTATCATCATTCTGGAAGTAAACAGGTAAGCTTTTTATACATTGCCTGATTGCTTTTTATTTTGGTATTTAGAAAATCACATCCATGAGGTGTAATGGTAATCCAGATTCTTCCCAAGTTGGCTGGTAGCTGTTATTATGAATTAGCCCTATTTGTTTGCATAAGATAAGAGTAAAGATGTGTTCAGGAACTGATAATTGGCAATGATGAGTATTAAAACCTGCCATGCCTGCCCAGCCACTGTTTTACCTTTCATTAAGATATTTTATAATTTTTTATAGCAAAGACTATAAAATGAATTATCAAGCCCCATTTCCTTTCCAGTGAAGATTCCTCATTTTTCCCTGCTCTTTTTTTTTCCTGTGCTGTTTTATTTCCATATGGCTTATGTCTCTGCACTATTTAATTCCACATATAATGCTCTATCATTAAAGGTTTATATCATAACTTCAGTCTTCCATTATTTATTAGAATTATTTTGTAGTTGTGCAAGTTAATAATTTATAAAAATAACAGCACCATCAAATCATATCCCTGACCTATTTTTATATTTTCATAGCATAGTATACTTAATTTACTTTTAAAGACATTGTGAAAACTGCACTACAGAAAAAATTTGAAAAAAGTAAGTTAGTACTCTGTATCCTGTAATCGTATTATTTTTGTAATCAGCTTGTGAATTCAAAAGTGGTTAAATGTCAGAGAATGAACTTGTGCATCTGCAGATCCAAACTGAGTTTACAAATGTGCTGTAAAAAGTGTCTGCACATCGGCATTACAAATGGTAGCCCAAATGACACGTAAAGAATTAAAATCTCAGACAGCTCTCACAGATAAATGTTCATTCCCACATAGTTCTGAGAGAGTTTTCTAAAAGTTAAAAAATAAGAGCTGCTGGTGAAAACAGAGGAACTCATTTGCTATGAAAATGAGTTGACAGAGTAACAGATCAAATATTGTTACTAAAGTTACAGGCAAATTACTGAATGAAAGGTTTGCTATGTGTATCTCCTGCAACAATAATAATGAAAAAAGTGTGCCATAAAGTATTCTAGACCTTAGAGGGAGGTTTGGACTAGTGATAGGGCATCAGTGCAATTAAATGTGCAGGGAAGGGCTATTATTGCTGACTTGTTGTGCGAACCCCCCACCCCTCCCATTTAAGATGGATATTGGGTTGGGTTCCAACTTTGGGTCCTTTGTGTCTGTAGTATTTCCATAAGGTTTCTCCAATATTCAGTGAACTGAGTATGAATGTGTGTGTGGGAGGGTGGAGCTGTTGATCCCTGCTTTAGATCTGTGTAGGAGGTGATGTAGGTTTGTGGTACATCTACCATCTCATCTTAATATGTCTTTGGAGCTGGAACAGGAACTTTCTCCATGACTGATCCCTTACTTTTCCTACAGCTGAGGTGATTTTTCAGGAAACTGAGATATGTACCGTATAGTTTGCATAATCATCTATCAATGCATACCAGATATTTTCCCCCTTCATTCTCCTTTCCAGTAGAAATGGTACACATGCATTGACCGTTTCTTGGTTGAAGAAAATTCTAGACATTCCCTCCTCTTTTTCAGATGATAAAATGCTTTGTGAAACCCACAAATCTCTCAGTGAATATAATTATGACTGTCAGTTAATGTCCCTAACAGAACTTACTTCTGGTGCTGCATTATGTCTGAACCATGTCCCTATTCACATACATTTCTTTGCCTACCCTTGTGGTCTGGTATACTTCACTCACTTAAACATATGACATAATACTTTTAGTTCAGTTAGTGGGCTGTTTATTAGATTTCTATAATAGAGTGGTATTCATTGTAAGGACATCCTATAAGTTCTCTTCTCATAGGATGAATGAGAAACTAGTAGAAACATTTTCATCCGGGCTACCACAAGTCAGGTACATGCATTTGTTTCTCTATTTTTTTCATCATCTTTAGACCTCTTTGTTTCCTATGTAAGCAATTCTGCTGTTAATGTTTACCAAGCTGTTATCTCTAAATCTCACATTGTTTAGGAAAGTAATCCTTATTTTAGCCAGGTTGAAAGAATGCAAAACTTTTCTTAAAGGTACCTTTCTGCTTAGATGACCCCCCCCCCCCCCCCACTTCAGGTTCTGGTCCCTCCACATGATGGCTATGTTTTATTGGAAAAGTTCCCTTAACTACCATTCAAAGTTATATCAGATGATTTTTCCCATCTACTTTGGAAAAACACCTTTGGGGTTGCGTTTATTTTAGACAAGAGAATGTTGAAGTTTTGTCATTATATCTCTCTACACCATATCTGATAACTTGAATGATAACCCTTCCTTTATGTCACATTTAGCGTCAGGTCTAACCTTCATCACTCCATTCCTTTTCTGTTTCATTTCTGTCAGTATTCCTGTCTACAGGATAAACTTCTCACTATGGACATCCACTTATGGCATCAGTACCATACAGAGATAGAATTAAGGGCACGTTAGAAAACATAGTCATTTATTTGCATCCATTTGCTAAAAGTAGGCAAAGTAAAACTATTACAAAGTAGTCCTTCACGAAAGAACTTTCTAACTCCATTTTTGCTATGATGGATATATTTAAAAATGTCATGGTTGTTCCCAGGAAGATACTTGCCGAACATTGTTTACACCTTCTGCTTTCTTCCAAACTGCCACACTAGATGGCATAAGTATGACAGCGTGCTTCCAAGGCATGAAGAACCTGAGCTACCTTGAAATGTCACAATGAGACAGCATTGTATCCTCTCTAAAACATCGGTTGCAGTGTTTATCTTGCTCTACGTACAAAACATTTATGTGCATCTAATTAACAATGTGTCCTTCAAAACTCAGAGCAATAGTTTTAGTGATGGGTCATTCACATGCAGAACTATTTTGTCATCCATTCCATTATACACAATGGGATTTTGGCAAGTACTACAATAGACAAAATTTATATAAGCTTCTTGGTCAAAAGGAAACATAGTGCACTTAGGAAGTCCTCATATGGGCTATAAGCTATTAAACTCTTCGTTGATGGCAACAGTCTATATAGTCTTTTATTGTCCCACTTAATTGACTAGTATCATTACATGTGGGCAGTACTAAAATGTCCCAAAGAGCCATCAAATATCAATGTTTGCAGACTCACAAAGAAATGCTGGCAGATACAGTTGAATACAACCAATCATATTATGTAAGTCAGAAGTAAAAGTTAAGCTCCATATGCCCCAAAAAACTGTCATAATTCCTGGCTATACATTCTACAGAACAGACAGATTTAGTCTGAGTAAAAGAAGCAAACTGAAGTGATATGGTGA
This sequence comes from Protopterus annectens, assembly GCF_019279795.1. Classification (NCBI taxonomy): domain Eukaryota; kingdom Metazoa; phylum Chordata; order Ceratodontiformes; family Protopteridae; genus Protopterus; species Protopterus annectens. Next base: position 1,231,153,791 of record NC_056739.1, read on the forward strand.
TTTTGCTATTCATTTCAGATCAGACATGAAATCACACTTTAGTGTCAGCCAGCAAAGGATGTAGGCATTGCATCTTCTAATGTATATGTAATGTTAGCACACATCTAAGTAGCCTAAGTTCTGTCCAGCTAAAACTGACTGATACTGAAAGAAGACGCTTATTAGTGTGTTATTATCTTAATACAGGCAATAAATGACCATGATAAGACATAAAAGGGTTACAGTGGTAACCGGAAAATGTCACAAAATCGATAATAAGAAGTTTGAGTAAAACACAAGTCTGAAAATGGGTGCGTACGCTTTAAAACAACCCAGATTAAAAGAGCTGAGCTTTGATTTGTGTTTAGGTCTCCACACACAAAATGTAGTCCCAAAACTGCCTAATTAGAAGATTCTGCAGGAAGCATTTAAAACTGGAATGCATAATTACATCCATTAGAAACAAGCTAATAGTTGCCAAATAACCATTTTTTAAAATGACAGCTGCCATCAGATAAGCTGCTGTTCTGTGAGAGTAGCCCTGAGACATACAACAAGATGGTGGCAACTTTGCATGCTCGGAATACTGTGTGCATTCTGCATAACTGTCTCGAGTGTGTACATGGCCTAAGAGATATGAGAAGCATCTGGAAGCTTCTAGTGGTGCTATCACATTAAAAGATGGATGAAGTGTTCAAAAGATGTTAGTGGGTCTATGAAGTAACAAAATAGAATATAAGCAGATGAAACACTTTTTCCTAGGGTAAGCGGAAAGGTTAAAAAAAAAATAAGAAAGCCTAAAAAATTTCTAAGCAGCTGAAAAGGCAAACAGTCTCAAGGAGGGAACACGTTGAAATGATTTTAAAAACACCCCAAAGAAAATTAAGCTAATAATAAGAAAAGCAGATTTTTTCAGAAAAATTTAACTTCACTGCATCCTGGCTAAACTAAATAGCAGGGTAACAGCATGACACCAGAGGAAGTTAAAAATCGTAACCAGGACATCACTACAGAGTCAAGAAATGAAGATATAAATGTATTTTTGGCAGAAAAGAAATACAAGAGTGTATTACCAAAACAAACCATGGAAATAAGGCAACAAAAAGGTTAAAAGGAAAATTTTTCTTACAAGCAATGAAAGATGCACATGAATAGCTAAGGGAAAAGAAATCAGTAACAAGACAGCTTGTAGGGAGAAGCACTTTACTTTAATGAATACAAATGCACATCCTCTGAGTGACCTTAACCTATTTGTAATCATGAGATAGCAAACACAAGGTTTTACTTAAGATAGTAATTACAAGGGATTAAGGCTATGAGTTGCTAATGAACTACTTCCAGTGGTAAAGAGTTTGATTCCCATAGCCTTCATTGTCTACTTTGTGACCTTGAACAAGTAATTTAGAGAGATGGTGCTTTAGGGCTATTAGGAATTTGGGTTAGGTGCTTCAGTGTTCTCCTAGACTGCAAGTTTTGTGACTGACTAGTATCTGCCTATTAAATAAGCGTAGTTTAACACCACAAGATGTCTCATATGGTACTTCAGTGACTTTACATGTTCTTTTATGAGCATGCTGATCGCTCTAAAAGAGAACATTCAGATTTTCTTACCTGAAGAGCCTGGCTCTTACATCCAGAAATGTCATTACTATTACTGTATCTTAATCACTTGAAAAATAAGAAATCATCCTGCTAAAATGCAGCACTTACGCTTTTGCAGAGGACTGTTTATTTACATATAGTAACCCAAAGCATTATACGGTATCTTAATACATATTTTAAGACTATATAATGTTGCTCCATCATCTGATCACAATTTTAGTTTAGTTATTACCTTCCTGCAAAAGCCTGTCCATACATTTGCACATGTTCATACACATTACATCTGTTGGCATTGCTTGAAATAGCCCTGGAATCTCCAATGTAGCATGTAACTTGAAAATTCTCTGTTTGGTTGCATATGGTAATATGGTAGAACCTTTCTCAGGATCTCAGCACTTTTTGCAGTTTATTCTAAACATTGTGCCATACAGAGTTATATGCAAAGGGCTAAACAAGTTGCCAAGCTGACAGAGTACTGTCTGGTTATGTGACTTGCTCTTTCATATACCTGTGACATCAGCAGGAGCACAGACGTTACAGCAGTACTGCAGATTGCATTTCACAGTTTTTTATGCATTTCTTTATCTACAAGAGGGCATTGAGCTTCATGACTTCAAAACAGATACATTTTATGTAAGCAGGGCATTCTTGTTTGGAATGCTGATCAAGTCAATGGAATACTTGGACTAAACAGTTAATGAATAAGTGCCTGACAAACTCAACAGCTCTTATTTATTTGAATAACAAATTGCTCATCTCCTGCTAGCTTTCATTGTTTTAATTATTAACATACTTACACAGATTGGGTTGCACTACATTGATCAAACTGCAAGGAACATAAGAGCACAAGATGAAACTTTTTTTTTTCTATTCAGTGCTAAATTAATGAAGACAATCTGACTTCTGAAGTGGCTTAGAGACAGTGATTAAAATGGACAGGACATGTGCACTAATTGTCAACAGTTAGTAATGCTTCTAGTGACAGAAATCTAATTCATACATCAAATTATGCTTAACAGCACCTGAATAAACATTGCAGTTAAAACTATTTTTGATGTATAGAACCAACAATGTAGCATTTTTCATGATTTATTATAATCCTTGGCAACTGAATAACGCCCCCAGATAAAGGCAAAAGATTTGTGTGTGTGTGTGTGTGTGTGTGTGTGTGTGTGTGTGTGTGTGTGTGTGCGTGTGTGTGTGTGTGTGTGTGTGTGTGTGTGTGTGTGTGTGTGTGTGTGTGTGTGTGTGTGTGCGTGCATCATACAACATAGGTAGCTGATGTACCATCACCCACACTACCAAATGTTTAATGTATTCTTTATTGAAATCATTATCAAAATAGTCATGCAAGAAAGCATATCTTTGAAAGGTCAGTATAACCCAAATGTTTCAGACATAAAACCAGCTGCAGCATTATCATTTGTTATGATTCAGTTAGTACTACAGGAAATGCATAAATATAAGTTAATTTTATGAGGCTTGAACCCAGGTCTGCTGATTCTGCCGAGGTGATTGATCTGATCTCTGCACAGAGCAGAAGTATGATTTATTTACTTTTTATTACACCTCTTTTTGTGTATAGTCTGCTGTTCATTGAAAAGACATAATGTGAAAACAACAAAAAAAGTTAATAAACAATGCACACAAATATTACAAACATAGATATTAACACTGCATTTAAATGGAAGTTGAAGATGACAGTTCCATAGCTGTACATATTGCTGTCACTAGCTGATGATGTATGGGGCATTGCTGGAAGTTAGAAAGTTTCCTGAACTGTAAGAAGAAGCAATTCCAATGGGTACTACAGGAATCAAACCACTACCACTGTGTCTGGATTTCTGATGTCTAACATTCCCTGACATTGTCGCTCTGAAATTAATTTTAAACCGATGCTTTCTGTTTTCTGATATCTGACTGTTAACTGTAAAGATATTGATTTTTTTCAAATTTTTCCAGGATATAAATCTAACAATTGGAAAGACCTTACTTGAAAGTAATGAGATTTTGTGGAATTTTGCATTTTATGTTACAACTGCACTTGTTCACCTTAACTTCTTCTTATATTTATTTATTTTTTAAAACTATAATTTGTTTGTACTATATATGCTGCACTTAATTTTGTAACTATGCATAAACTACATTACTGTAATGAGCTTATCCAAATGACATGACATTACATTTAACAACTATAGGTTTAATTCTAAACTTCCTACTCATACAATGGAATTTTTTAACTTAATGTAAATCAGTGTATCTAATTATTTTCCTGTGTTATTGCAGTCAGGATATTGTAAGGAGGTGTAGGCATTTGCTAGCAATAAAGTTATTACGGAGAACACTCACACATATACACACACACACACACACACACAAATCTTTCTCTCGCTATACATACACATACATATATCTAGATATATATCTTTTCTATTTCTATATTGTTTGATATAAACAATTACAAACCAAAAGACTATTTTTGGTTGAGGGAACATTTTAATAGCAGTGAAATATAAACATTTTGTAGAATAAAAATTTACTCCCATTAGCCTAAGCTAGGGATACAAAACACTCAAAGATTAATATTAATTCTGAAGAATTATCTGTTGCTAAGCGTCAGAGAAATGTCAGGCTATTTTTTATTGCAAAAAAAATGATCTTTTCAGTATGAAACAATTTGTAAACCAGTTGTCTTTCTACAGCCTTTTTCACACTACATTTGATGTCCTATAATGCATTTATGGAAAATATGGCTACATGAAAGAAATAAGAGATGCACAACCAGAGACCTCAATTGGTTCTCACTGCATAAGTAATCAGCTTTCAGAATGCTGAACCAAAAAGATGTCTGTAGTTTTGTCAAGGCAGCTGGGCTTGGAGAAGCGTGAACATGTGACTACTGTGTTCTTTTCAGTTTACCTGTGTAATGATGATGATCATTTTTGTTTCATAGTTATCAAAAATTAAATACCAAAAATGCTGAGTGAAAAAAATTAAAACAAAGAAATAAATCTTTTTTTTTTTTGTTAGGGGGCAAGTCCCCCTGCACCCCCCAGTGATGTGGGAGGCAGGCCCCCATATGTCCTGACATTATATGGATTCATGTCAACTCATCAAATGCAATTTCTATGAATGGAAAAAAAAACAAAAGATGTTAATTGAAACCACCTTGGATGAACAACACAAAATTTTGCAGAGTGGCAAGCCCCCCTGCACTTCCAATGTTGCGGGACACCTCCTCCCCCCACACCACCTGAGCTGATATATACCAACTCCAGGGTGATACAACAGTGGAGAAAGAAGCAAACTCCACTGTCATTGAATGTAATTCTGAACAGCACTCGCTGTTGTGTACACCAAAATTACATTTGATCACATGACATGTTCCAAAATTATATACAGCAAACCTATGGCTGCACCACAGTGTAGGAAGGGAGAAAGCCCCCCAAAAGTGCACTGCTGGCTTGCTTGCTGTGAAAGTCACTGCACTTTAAATTCTTGCACTTAAGCCACTCAACCAGTGACCACCTTTAACATAGACATTCTCCTCACCTTCTCCCTCTTTTCCAAATTTGTGCAATCTCTCAATGGTTATTTATGTGACTGAGGGGTATAAGGGCTTGCCCCCATGTCAGGGGGTACGGAGGAGTTTGCCCCCTGCAAAAAATATTTTTGTTTTCTGTGACTAATCAACATTTTAGATGCTCTGGGGATCATAGGTTTGAACAGAAAAGTTTCAAACAAAACCACAATTTTGCTATGGTAAGTTTTTCTACAGTGAACTTCACCCCCCCCCCCCCACTTCAACACATGCCTGCATTAATATACATACATATATATATATATATATATATATATATATATATATATATATATTTATATAGAAAGAGAGAGAGAGAAAGATAGATAAATAGATAGATTAGCATACGGATTGCAGATGGCTAAACCTAAGTGGAATACTCCGAGATACAGAAGTTTCAACCTTTCTCTCTTTCTCTCTCTCTCTGTATATATATATATATATATATATATATATATATATATATATATATATATATATATATATATATATCATTTGTAATAGTGCTATATTTTCATATTTTCCTTATACCAATGAGCTTTATGCATTTTTTGGTAGCCAGTTAAACCTAGAAGGCACAGGCAGTATAGTTACTGGAAGGCATTTGCCTCTCAGCACTTTGAGCATTGGCTCTAGATGATTGTCACCAATCCTATATGTAAAAATGGGAAAAAAAAGAGTTGTGGGTGGGTGGGTGGATTTGCTCTTTCACTCTTTATAGTGTACCACCATTTTGAAAAAACAGCTGTACCGAGAAAAATCTGGCATGCAATACAACTGACATATACAAACTGGTAAAATCTTTTTCTGAACAAACTATTCTCCTAGCTTGCTTGTTTGAGAATGCTGTCAAACTTTTTTTTATTATTATTATTTAACATTTGTTAATTGAGGAGATGGGTATATTCAACTCTCTGAATCCATGGAGATATTCACTGGATGCTCTGGTTTCCTCCACTATCCCACCAATATACTGTTGGTGAATTGGTAATTATTTAACTTGCCGACAAGTCCACTTGCTACGTGTAAGTGAGTGAGTCTTCTGTGATTGGCTGGCACCCTGTTTAGGATTGGTTTCACTGCTTTGTACCCAATGAGGGCTAGAATTGGCAAGTTTCCCCATGACCTTGATCAAGATTAAACAAGCTATTGGAGAATGAGTCAATCTCAGTGTTTATTGCATTATGTGTAGGGGTGTGGAAGATAGGGTGTCTTCCACAGAAAAATATATACCATCTGTACTTAGAAACTTCTATGCAATACTGTTTTTTTTTACTTTTTTTTTCATTTGGAATAGGGCTAACAGTAGCAACTTTCAGGCAGGGGTCTTTCATACAGGGTGTGGGGGGGAGGTGCTTTGGTCACAACAAAACATACTGGTGAATCACATTTTGAACATTTTGTTTTGTCTAAAAATTATTTGAAGAAATAGTTTTCTAAAAACTATATTAGATCCTGGTTTTACGAAAAAGTAGATGGTCTATGAAAAAGGAACAGAGTGATATGTGGATTATTTCCTGTTTTAAAGACATGGTTAGAAATTCAAATTTAGCTTTAAGGACCATTTCAGTCATGACCTAATATAAGACAAGATTACAAAAATTGAGAAGCTAAACAGAGTCAAACTCTCAACTCTTTGTATACTAAATAGCAAAGTAATTTGGATATACATTTATTAAGAAAGAAAGAAAACAAATTACCACACTTAGAAACAGCATGTCACAGAGTTTTAAAAAAAGTGTAAAAATACATAACTGTTAAATATGAATCTAGCACAGTGAGAGTCTAATCTCTTTTCAGAAAAATGAGTAAAGCATGTGGGAGTTGTATATGCCATTGGGGCTGAGTATGAGCTAAATATGCTTCAAACTGATCCCTATGTAGTTAGATGGATAGATAATTGGTTGAGGCACAGAATCCATACCGTGAGGATGTCTGATGTATCCTCCAAGAGCATGAAAGTAAATCGAGGGGTACTACAGAGTTCTATGCTGGGACCTTTGCTATTTGGCTTATACTTCTCTGATCTCCAAATCAAAAATCAGGAACTCTGGTTAACTAGGTTTGCTGACAATTGTAAACTGGGTGTTGCACTTGAATTCCCTTCTAAAATGCAGAAGCTACAAAGTGAACTTACACATATTAATAGCTGGTGCACTTAAAACAGGCCACAACTAAATACTAAAAAATGCAATATTGTCACTTTTGGCAGACCCTCTACCCAGATTCTATAGTACAGAAAACACTCCGTCAAAAATGAATATACTCCGAGAGACCTTGGAAGACCACTCTCCTATATACTGCCCCAATCCTAACTAACCTTCAAAACAATTTTCCTCTAAGCTAGAACTCACTGTTTTGCTAGCAATCTGCCCTTTCGCTCACACTACTGCCTTTCTCTAAAATAAATACCACTGGCTAGAATTTTACCATCAACTCCTTCTGTCTCATCTACATCGGACTCACTCCATCTTGAACCAACCCCTAGCTTGTCCTGCTCTTTCAGCTCTCATCACTCCTTATGTTCCTAACCATTCACTATGCAGCACAGACCAACACCTCCTTCAGATCTACAATCCCAATAAATCCACTGGCAAACTACTTTATAACCACTCACTCACTTCTGCTTGGAACAAACTGCCCCTCGACACACGATCAATCTGTAACACTAACTGCTTCAAAAAACAGATTATCTATTAAACTCATAAACTTGCTCCTGCACTGATCCTACTTAATTCGACCTCTCCACTCTCTAATACCCCTCCTCTGCACAGTAAACACTTTTCACTCTTCTGTCCTGAAGAGTAGATTCATTCTGTAAGATTTGTTAATCTTCTGTGCTGTATTCTCCTTAACTATCTCTGCAACCATCTCTCTGATTTCATATTTCACCTTTAACAGGCCACCTTGCAGCTGTAAGCAATTGTACCTCTACCATGTATTTTGCTAACTGTTATGAAGTATGGTATTATTGTTTCCTAGACTAACGTTTTTTCCTTACTCCTGTAAAGATTTGTACCTTAATCATGTGTGATAAATTCCTCTTTATGCTTATCTTTATTAAGTAAGGTATTATTCTTTTTCTGATTATGTATTGTATGAAACTGTATATCTGTAATGTTTAACTGTTTTACTAAATACTGTATTAACATTCTATTGAAGCTTTTCTCGTCAGGTCTCTGCTGAAAAAGGGCATCTGCCCAGTTGGACTAACCCGGTCAACAAATAAATAAATAAATACATAAAGTGATTTGAGAGTGCTTATACCTTGTCTTAATGATTCCCGGACCACTCGGAAAGCCTGGCTGCTTTAGTTTTTTTTTTTAACCATTTGTTTTAATACCTAATTTTAATAATTGGACACACCTTTGAAAGGGCATGTAGATACTCTGGTTGGTGGCAGCGTTTTATTGTATCATTTGGGGGAAGGGACACAGCTGGAAATCTGTGTCAGGCTTTCCCAGAAGTATTTGGATGTGCGAGATTCAATTTATTTAAGTGTGAGCGTATCAGAGGCCTTAAACTGGGACACATTGCTCTGGAGTATGTAATAAGGAATTACATTAGGGGTGGACAGAAGTATACAGTCCAGTCCCAGGTTATAGACCGTGTTCCTGTTGCGATCTTAGGGGAAAATTTTTAAATATTACTCCAATTTAAGTGCCATTCTCACATTGGAGTCACTACTGAGGATTGAAGTTTGTTAGTTACTGACCCAGGATAGTAGGGGACATGACATATTTGGTGCCAGTTTGGTGGTATATTAACCGGACGTCACAACACCACATAAGAATTTAAAAACCACAAATTCACCAGTAGGAATAGTAGACACAAGTTTATTTTTCAGGTTGAGTGCTTTCATCAAAGTAAAATTGACTTCCTCAGAACAATATACAAACAGTCATATGGATTTAAATATATTACACTGTCACAGGATAGGTGAGGAATCCCACCAGTCAAACAAAAGATCTCTTGAATAAATTAATACCTTAAAGGCATACACTATAAACACTAAAAATACAATAAAATGCATTTCTATAAAGAAGTTATATAAAATTAAACCTTTTCCGCTATTTCTTTTAAAGCAGGCAAGATAGATATAAAATCATTTAATCCTGGACACAGATTAGCTGCCAAACAAAGCTGCCACATCAGTTACCTCTTGTTTAAAGTGTTTTTCCAGTTGCCACCCCTGGGGTTTATTTCAATGGTATCTAATATCCCAAACTTAAATCCAGGGAAATTAACACATATTTTACTATGCCTAAATAAGGCATTGATTTCTTTTGAATTCTTAATATCATATAAGTGTTCATATATCCTGGACCTGAGAGCCCTCTCAGTTTTCCCAACATAAAACCCTGGGCAGGAATTACACTTTGCCAGATAAACTATTTTGCTAGCCTGACAGTTACCTTTTTTGAAAAACACTGTGTCCTGGTTGATGTTGTCAAGTTTCAAACTAACAGCCGATAGTATATATCTACACTGTATACAACAACCACAGGCTTTGGTGAATTCATTAATTTTTCACTACTATTGTTCATGTTACCCTCCAAGTTAAGTTTCAAGTTGTGGCCCACTTTAGTACAAAAACTAGGCTGTTCACCCACTACTTGTAAAATATTAGGGCCACCCCTAAAAATGTTCCAATTCTTACAAAGTATATTTCTGATGTCACTATAATGTGTGCTATATTGCACCACACATGCCTGGGAGAAATTGTGGGTAGAACTCTCTGTTGTTTCACAATTTTTTGGTTTTTGAAAGACCTCTACCTAATAGAGGTTCATATTTAGAACCCTACTCTCCCAAAACCTCTTGTAAAATACCCTCTACGAATTCTAGTGGATAATCTCTTTCCAGAAACATGTTCCTCAGGTCATTGAATTCCTTAAAGACGTCCTCGAAATGAGAAGTCATTCTAGAAATTCTGATTGCCTGTCCCTTGACAATACTTTTTTTCTGGTATAGTGGGTGATGACTTAGGAAATGGAGGTAAGAATTACAAAAAGTTTTCTTTCTATACACCTTGGATCTAAAACAACACACATCTTTAATGATGGTGGTATCAAGATAGTGAATTTCTTTCTCATTACACTCATAGGTAAATTTCAAATAATGGGTAGTGCCATTTAGATATTCAACAAAACCAGCAATGCTTTCCTTGGTACCCTTCCATAAAATAAAAATATCATCCAGGTACCTGCTGTAAAACAAAATATCCAAATGAAACCTACTTTCAAAAATAAACTCTTTCTCCCACCCTAATAAAACAAGGTTTGCATGTGTGTTGTTTTAGATCCAGGGTGTATAGAAAGAAAACTTTTTGTAATTCTTACCTCCATTTCCTAAGTCGTCACCCACTATACCAGAAAAAAAGTGTTGTCAAGGGACAGGCAATCAGAATTTTTAGAATGACTTCCCATTTTGAGGACATCATTAAGGAATTCAGTGACCTGAGGAACATGTTTCTGGAGAGAGATTATCCACTAGAATCTGTAGAGGGTATTTTACAAGAGGTTTTGAGAGAGTAGGGTTCTAAATATGAACCTCTATTAGGTAGAGGTCTTTCTAAAACCAACAATTGTGAAACAACAGAGAGTTCTACCCACAATTTCTCCCAGGCATGTGTGGTGCAATATAGCACACATTATAATGACATCAGAAGTATACTTTGTAAGAACTGGAACATTTTTAGGGGTGACCCTAATATTTTACAAACAGTGGGTGAACAGCCTATTTTTTGTACTGAAGTGGGCCGCAACTTGAAACTCACCTTGGGGGGGTAACATGAACAATAGTAGTGAAAAAATGAATGAATTCACCAAAGCCTGTAGTTGTTGTACACAGTGTAGATATATACTATTGGCTGTTAGTTTGAAACTTTACAACATCAACCAGGACACAGTGTTTTTCAAAAAAGGTAACTGTCAGACTAGCAAAATAGTTTATCTGGCAAAGTGTAATTCCTGCCCGGGGTTTTATGTTGGGAAAACTGAGAGGGCTCTCAGGTCCAGGATATATGAACACTTATATGATATTAAGAATTCAAAAGAAACCAATGCCTTATTTAGGCATAGTAAAATATGTGTTAATTTCTCTGGATTTAAGTTTGGGATATTAGATACCATTGAAATAAACCACAGGGGTGGCAACTGGAAAAACACTTTAAACAAGAGGGAACTGATATGGCAGCTTCATTTGGCAGCTAATCTGTGTCCAGGATTAAATGATTTTATATCTATCTTGCCTGCTTTAAAAGGAAGAGCGGAAAGGGTTTAATTTTATATAACTTCTTTATAGAAATGCATTTTATTGTATTTTTAGTGTTTATAGTGTATGCCTTTAAGGTATTAATTTATTCAAGAGATCTTTTGTTTGACTGGTGGGATTCCTCACCTATCCTGTGACAGTGTAATATATTTAAATCCACATGACTGTTTGTATATTGTTCTGAGGAAGTCAATTTTACTTTGATGAAAGCGCTCAACCTGAAAAATAAACTTGTGTCTACTAGTCCTACTGGTGAATTTGTGGTTTTTAGTTTTTATTTTCACCACTTTACCACATAAGAATTTAACAGAGGGATTAGAAAACAAATGAGATCTTAACACATGAAAAAATGTTGACATCATTTCATGGGAAAGTATTTAACAATGGGCAGTGTTCTTCATCTAAAGAGCTGTGAAACTAAAGGTTTTGCTTGCAGAAAAAATATAGAAAGAGGACCAGATTTAATAAAGCCTACACTAAGTGTTCACTACGTGTACACGATATTTATTCATGAACATTCTTATCACATTTTTTGTGCTTTCTAGTCACTCAGAAATATTACACTAAGTGTACATGTAGTCTACACTTTGTATTAACCTTTATGAATCCCTGTCAATATTTAAAGCTGCGATAATATCAGTAGGGAAAACTAAAATTGGGAGGAAGAAGGTGTGAGTTATGTCTCTGTTGTCTGTTCACCCAGAACAGTGTACACTTAATGTAGGCACTACTGAATCCCAGGGAGAGTGTGCAAATGATTAAAGAAATAAACTAGATGGTTGGGTATATATTCTTAAAACATAGGTATGCTCTCAAATATAAAGATAGTTCATATTTATGAGATTGCCAGTATTTGGCACAATGAAAAATAGGGCACTGAGTTGAGGTCAGCTAGAGGAACTAAGAGCAGAGTGAGAAGAAAAGTTTAAAATGAGTCAGAATTGATTGACACACACTGATATAAGAAGCACTGATAATATGATGGAGGAGTGCTAGAAAAAGGCCCATTAGGATATTTGTTTATTTAGAAATTGAACAAAGTAGGAATATAGGGTAAATATCTGTGTGAATGTGAAAGATGGTCAAGCCACTAGTCAACCCACACATCACTGAATCTAAAGCAAAGACTCCTTTTTCAGTTACTCAAAGGAGTGGGCTTTAGCATGGATTCTGTAAGGGAGGAGGAAGTTCAAAACTATCCCATTAATGAGTTCACTGCCCCATTCCCAAAGTTTGGTGAATAAAGTGGCAATCAATTTGACTTGGTGATCTGTGTTTCAGTATATATATTGACTTAACCACTTTCAGGGAAACTTACAAGGTGTGTGTGTGTGTGTGTGTGTGTGTGTGTGTGTGTGTGTGTGTGTGTGTGTGTGTGTGTGTGTGTGTGTGTATGTGTGTGTGTGTGTGTGTGTATATATGGCATCGATATATGAAGTGGTGAAGATTCATACAAGAAATTATCTGAATCTTTATAATGACAGAAAAAAAACATTAAATTATGGAGATAACATCTGTCAAGGTAAAATACATGTTTAGAAATTAAGAGATAGAGAAACACGATTCTGTAGAATCATGGGTTTAGGAAAAACAAAACTTTGTAATTTGTTAATCTTCAGGGTTATTATTATGACTGCCCTGCTCACAATTGAGTTTTTTGGCAGCCATCTTTTGATCTCATTTCTTTCAGTAGACATTCACTGAAGTTTCATAGACTTCTATTGTTAACATTACCTTGCATTTTTAGCAAGACAGGTGTGTGCTGTGCTCTTACTGTTTTTTTTTGTTTTAATTTTTCCCTCACATGTATGACAATGCAGTTAGCATGCATACATACAGGCTTGACCCTGTAAAATGCTATTATGGTATATATTTTGTGATTTTTCACATTATAGTTTGTTCAACTTAGAAAAATTAACAAATCATAATTCTTTCTATGGTGATATTGATTACCAATCGTGAATCTAAATTTACCTATAGTTAGATTAAAAACTAAAAGAAATGCAAGAAGAAATTAACTGAAATGTAAAACTAATATTTGAAGAATAAAATGTTCATTAATTAGTTAAGAAACCAGCAAAAAATGGGGCTGTACTGTATATTATGTAAGCAAATGAAGAAAATACAACAGAACATGTGCAGACAGTGGAGAGTTACTGGACTATAGGGCATAAAATACTATAAATATAACTAAATCAAATATTAATTGATAATGGAGAAGGATATAATACAGTATGTGAAAAAAGTCAGCGGCTTAAGAAAATATTTTACAAAGACTCCACTGGGAAAACACTTGGATAATATGTAAAACTTGGTTGAAATGTAGTTTAAATAATTTGCTTTGAAAGCGGCATAAAAAGACTTCTACATCTTGGTGAAGGAGATTAATATCATTTAGAAGGAAAAGAAAAAAAATGGATGAATAATTAGACAAGATCAAAGATAAAAGAACAAACCATTTCTATTGAATGGGCTTAAATCTGCACTAATAATTAAAACAAAATGTGAAGCAAAAAAAGAAAATGGCAGATAAGGCAAAGAAAAGGAAGAAGTATTTTTGTAAGCAGAGTAAAAGATGGAGGCAGGTTTAGGTCCATTAAGGATATAATCAATGAAGTAAAGGTTTTACTGAGATTGCACAATGGTTAGCTGAGTTGTATAAGGATAGGATGAATAAATATAAAGTCACACAATTCAGATGAACTGTTCTATCATGGGATGCTAGCATTCCCATAAGGGAATGAGCTGTAAATGTCTTCCTTAATAACAAGAAATTAAGTAGAGGAAATAGGAGGAACTATGTATAAATGCATATAAACATAACTGACTTCTTTATTAAGGAATGCATTAGAATATCCATAGAAAATTAAATAAAGTTTAATGTAAGTGCAAAGGAAAGATGATATATAACAATACAAGCTCAGAAAGAATGTTTTTTGTATGATTAACCAGATTGTTTTAGAGAAAATTGATAGACTTTACATTACAGTCTAATACACTTTGTGCCAGTTTTTCAAAGGCTTACAATAGAAAAGACCAAGGGGTTATTTTTTTTGCCATGGAAAAGGAAAGGAATTATGAAAAGGATAACAGTATGGAGACAGAGTTGATTATATAGTAGAAATATCAGCATGAAAATTTAAGGACAAGTGTTGCACTTGCTTAAACTAAATAGGACAATCACGCACTTATTGTTTTTGCGTTCTGCTCTGTTCAATATTTATATAAATGATATAAAGTTCAGTAAGAAGATAAACACAGTCAAATATTTTGATGATTTTAATACAAATATAATGATTATAATAGATTAGAAGAGGGACGATTTTACAAAGTTGCTACGGATGATTGTTTTGGTTTTGGATGTAAGGGTTTTATAAAGAACAAAGAAAACATAAAGATGGGGAAATGAACTGCACATGTAAAGTAATAGAGGAAAATGCTTTTTAAAATCTGGAAAATGTTAAAGACCATGAAATAACAGTGACACAGAAACTGCATTTTAGACAGCAGGCACATAAAATAGTTACAAAAGGGAAAGAGATAGTGTACTGTATTTTGAAATTCCAATCTTATACTTGCAGAGTAGAAACATTCAAGTGTGATATTTAAAAGCATCCTTTCAGAATGGACTTATAACCCAGCTGTTAAGCCAGATTAAAAGTACTGTGATTAATCAGAGCCCCTCATATATTCACTGGATCCATCCTTTCTGACATGTTCTCCAACATCAGATGCACAGATCATGAACTAAAGCTCAGGTTTATGTGGTACAACTCTGCAAAAGACAAGCATCGTAAATACGTCATGCTGGATAGTCTGTTACACCAGCAAACATGATCAATTCTGAATAGACTTGATCATAATTAAAAGCACAGTCTGTCCATGCAGTAGCCAAAAGTAATGAGTCATTATCTGAGATGGAACTAGTTTTAAATAAAGAACCAAACTTATTTCCATCATAGCCCTACCATAAATACATAAAGTAAAATAAATACATAAATTAATCAACACCTTGACTGTGACTGCTTGTTATTGGCTAGGCTACTGCTCATTAACAGTCAACCCAGACACTGTTGTCTGTAGGTGAAGCCTGGATTTTATTGGCCACTTTAGTTCCCTCAGGTTTCAGGTGTCCTACTCAACAAAGTTAACTCAGTGGCAAGAAGTGACTGGAGTTAAGTGATTAGTGTCAGCGATAAGTAGGTTGCTGCAATGTTACCCACTGTGAGCCTTGAGCAGCCACTCTTTTTCATAAATTCTAGCTTCTTTTTTCAAGTGAAGACATAAAATCAAAGAGAAATGATGAGTTAGATAACTTCTTTCATATTTTTCAGATGGGTAAGATACACTAGATAGAACTATCCCTTTTCAGGTATAGTACAAGTGGAAGGTGTGCAAACACATGCAGCGTGAGAGCAGGCATCATGGTGTGGTCAGTAAATTCAGTAGGAACTGATTATAAGACAGCACTGTGCAAGAAATGCATATTATATGACATTCCTACATTCTTCATTCTTCTATATGATAGTGATTAACTGCACCACTGAGCCATAAGTCAGAAGTCCAAAAAAACAGCCTAAATTATTAAATGAGCTACCTTAAATAGGCTACATCTGTGTACAACAATAATTATTTTTTCATATTATTCCAGGGAGAAAACTCTGATGGCACATATTTCATAACTGGTAAGTCAGATCAAAAGAAAGCAGAGACAGTACCCTCTGTCACCTCTGTCATTCCAGATGAGAATTTGATAACAACTTGAAAAAGAGCCTTTGTAAATTTTCCTTTAAAAATAGAATCCTTAGACAAACAATAAGGCAAGCAATATATCACAAAGTATGGCAAGATGCTTTAAATTTACTTAATATTGTGGAATTAGTGATTCGGTTCTCCTAAACTGCTGTGACCCACTAAACTTTGTGTCTTGTCTCCTAAATCACAGTTCCAGATGCATTTTCAGAGAGCAAGTCTAATAAATATGGAAGGAATCATGCAGTTTTCATAAATTATCAGATGAGTTGCCTTGGTAGTACATCCAGGGTAGTATTTTTCATGAGTGGACACAGGAGGCATAATCTGCCAAAAGTTAAACTCAGAGATTATTTTATTTTATAAATATTTTGTATACATTACCTGCTTAAGTGTTCCATAACATACCGCCATTTGTTTCTGTCATGTAGTCTTGCAGAATATTTATTCTATGTATGTTATAAAATGAACAAACCTAAATCATATTGATTACCCTGTCTTTTGCAACTGTGTTCAGAAATCAGCATTTCTGTCTGGTAGCTTCCTACCCCCAGCTCTGAGAAAAGTCAGCAGTATGCAGTTTATCTCCATTGATATTATGATATCTAATTCACAGTTGCAAAGTTAAATACACTTGTGTATTTGAATAGTTCCAGCCATTTTCTATACTAAATGTGTCTTAAACCTGCCAAGAAAAGCACATTTTGAAATATAAACTTTGGTAACTATGTACATGAATGTGTGAGTGTGTGTTTATTTAGTTATACACAACATAAACACTTTGTATAAATACATTTTGAGGTGGAAGTATTTTGGCCAGTTCAAATACACATAGTGATCAATTTTCAAAGAAACAGAGCAGGACTGCAAAACATTTTATAGTCAGACCGGTTTTTGCACGAGGATTGTAAGAGTGAAAAGAACATAGATGATCGTAAGAAAAGGTGCGCATGTTACATATGTAAAAGGAGCCATGCTAAGAGCAGAAAGAAGTCTAGAATTATAGTTAACAGGTGTGTGATGTATACACATTTAAGAAACACCAGTGTGGTCCATAATATATTCAGGAAGGCCGTGTGCTAGCAGTCCAGTACCATCTGTTTGTCCTTGCTATACAGATGTCACCCACATATAGATATGCTGCACCAGTCAGGTAAAATGTACAAGAACTAGAGAATCATCAGACAACCTATGTAGAAGGTTCTATAGGAATGAGATGTATACTCATTGGTTCTCTGAGAGAGCAGGTGATACATAGAACAGACTACCAAATTACATTAAAACAAGTACTAGTTTAGATATTTTTAAGAACAGCCTAGACACTTATTATGGGAGCAAATGCTTTGGTATATTGGCAGACTAGAAGGACAATAATGCCCGTGCTTGAAATATTTGTATTATGTAAGAACAGATGAACATTACATCTGCAGTAAATGATGTGGCATAGTATGTTAACAGGGAGTAACAAACGGAGAGTATTTTCATGTGCTTATGCTTCAGATATAGACAGCATGCTTCCCAGGCACTTACTCAGACCCTTTTCCTGAAGACTACCACATACCGAGTATTCTTCCTTGTGAGGATAACTATAATGTGAAGGTCAATCTTACAAAGCACAAAATGAATGACTCTTAAAATATAGGGTTTATATTATATTATCACACGCTTACAAAAGTGAATGATAAATAATCGACCCCATGTAAGCAAGGGAAAAAAATCGCTGTTCCAAAATAAAAAAAAAAATTCAAAAAAAAAATGTTAAAGATTACATAATGTAGGGGGCTTCGCACCCCACACCCCCTGACATGGGGGGCTGTGCCCCCACACCTCCCTACTTAAATATACCAACTATGAGATCGCACTACAGTACCAAAAATGGCAAAGTAATGAAAGTGGCCAAGCAAATTCTTTCCCAGGGAAAGAATTCGCTGAAAAGCCACTTCGCTATTTTGCCTTTTCGCTCTTTTCAGTTCGATCAAGACACCTTCGACAAACTGCACCTGCGATTTGGTAATAGAAACCCAAAATATATACTTACTGCTGACTGTTTATACAGTGCAGCTTCAGCAAGGCCCCTTTTACAGCATTTTATATATATATATATATATATATATATATATATATATATATATATATATACATATGGGTCTGCTTTACATAATCGACAGCTCAAATGTTCGACTTTCATATGGCCGAGACCATATGATCGAACATTTGAAACATCAACCATGTAAAGTAAACACTAAAACACAGGAGAAAAAAAAAAGCACTAACTCTGTTTAGCAGGGGGACAAGCCCTCCTACACCCCCCACACCTCCCACTACTTAAATATACCAACTCTGAGATCGCACTACATTGCAGTAAAGGGAAACTTCTCATTCCGCACGATCATATGGTCTCGGCCATATGAAAGTCGAACTTTTAAAAGTTCAATCATCTGAAGGGGACCCATATATATATATATATATATATATATATATATATATATATATATATATATGGGTCTACTTTACATGATCGACATCTCAAATGTTCGACTTTCATATAGCCGAGACCATATGATCGAACATTTGAAACATTGACCATGTAAATAAACAAAAATACAACACACAAAAGAAAAATTAAATGTGTATAGCAGGGAGGCAAACCCCCCTGTACCCCCCACACCCCCTGCTACTTAAATATACCAATTCCGAGATCACACTACATTGCAGAAATGATCTTTCCATTCCGCACTGTATGGAGATCTTCATTCAGACTGGTCAAACTTTTAAAAGCTCGATCATATGGTCTCAGCGATATGAAAGTCGAACCTTTAAAAGTTCAACTATCTGAAGGGGACCCATATATATATATATATATATATATATATATCTATATATATATATATATATATATATATATATATATATATATATATATATAGATGGGTCTACCTTCTTTCCACAAAAACACATTTCTTCGAATCCAAGTTGAGCGACCCCATTTTTCTGAAACGTCGTTCCATCAAAAATACAGACAACCAGAATCTTTTCTCTGTGAAAGGAACCACTTGGCCACCATGGTGAACTTTGCTCTTTTGGCAGTGTAGTGTGACCTTGGAGTTCGTATATATATAAGTAAGGTGGGTGTGGGTGGCGAAGCCTCCCACTTGGTTGGGTTTAGAGTTTGTTCATTCAGGTTGTTTCTGTGGTGGCCAAGTGGTTCCTTTCACAGGGAAAGGATTTTGCGCACACACACGCACACACACACACACACACACACACACACACACACACACACACACACACACACACACACACACACACACACACACACACACACACACACACACACACACACACACACACACACACACACACACACAGACACACACACACACACACACACAAATTGCGGCACATGTTTACTTGTTTTAGTCAAGCTAGTAGACATGTGGCATCCTCACATGGCATCATGGGGGATGCACCTATCCTACCAGTCACAAAGGTTTGTGTAGTGTTAAACATCATTCCTAAGGAAACCTTTCAGCACTTGACTGTGACTCTTACAGAAGGTCCTAGATGTAATACTGATACATGTAGACAAGCATATTTCAGGCCCATGAACCATCATTATGTTGGCATTCTCCACAATAGCCAATTTCCATAAGGTCCTGGGGATCACTGACTGCACCAACATTACCAGCAAGGCTCAGGTGGACATAAAAGATCCAATGCCACCTATTAAAAAGAGTAGGGGAAGTTCCTCAATGCACTGGGCAAAGAAGCATATATTTAATACCGAGGCTATAGATAGCACTTTGGTCATCCCTGAAGAAAGGTTTCTAGCCTAGTAGGACTAACCTGGTCAACAAAAGTAAAATAAAAGGCCCACCTGCTCCACCCAAAGGGATTCCATTCCATCATCTTGAGAGTAGTGTGCAGTGCATGGGGTATTATGTATAATCTGCTTGTATGGCTTCTAGGGAGTTGCCATGATGCCAAGACATGCAACCTATAACAGTATTTCACACAGGAGGATTTTCCATATGGTCATCTAGTTGGTTGTGCATGCATTGTCAAACCTAGAATCCATGAAGATCCTATCCCAATAACACATATAGCAAACTACTCATAGTATTATTTACTTCTGTGTGTTACAGATGGACATACATCTTGGAGCAATGGATGAGTACCCTTGTTTGCAGCCCCTAGATACTGGTGGAGTTTGCGTACAACACTGCAATGGCACAGTCGTAGAACATCATTAAATGTATGTTGGGAGTTCTGAAGTCTCACTTTCAGTACCTGCATACATTTGGCAGTGCTATGCAGTATGTTCTGAGGATGTGTAATAAGATCTTTGTGGTATGCACCATGCTACATAAGATGGTGCTATGAAGACTTATAGCAAGGGGATTGTGTGGCATTGGCAGAAATACCTGCACCAACAGCAGAAGAGGAGCGGCTATAGGAATCATCAGGGGACATGGCTGCAGTGGGCACCTAAGGGAAGCAGTGCTGAGCACAATATGATGTGCCATTGGCAAAGAACTGACATCTGGTCGACATCTGTGGGTCATGATAAAACAAACAAAGAACAAAAAGATGCATACATTTAATACTCAGGCTTTGCATTAGAGTGGAAAGCCTGCCCATGATGCTCATCAGATATTACCATACCCACATTAGCCAGAGAGGAGAGCAGAGCACAGTCATTATCATTTACACAGTTGGGATGGTCTGTTCC
Source organism: Protopterus annectens (assembly GCF_019279795.1). NCBI lineage: Eukaryota > Metazoa > Chordata > Ceratodontiformes > Protopteridae > Protopterus > Protopterus annectens. Next base: position 1,231,174,712 of record NC_056739.1, read on the forward strand.
CTATGTCCTTGCCTGCTGCACAACCCCCAGGACTGCAACCCCTTCTGCCTTTTCCTTGTGCCCTTTATGTTTGAGCACCACAAATTTTATCAGATCCCTGGCATGGCAGTTTTAGTGCTAGTACACACACACACACACACACACACACACACACACACACACACACACACACACAGACACACAGACACACGTGCACACACACACACACACACACACACACACACACACACACACACACACACACACACACACACACATTGCTCAACTTTGTGTCAACTGTGTGAGGCTGCAATGCGCCCAGGGCCCGTTACATTTCCTGTACGTCAGTATACTCAGATATAAACATTCTTCTGTATCCTGTGTCCCTCAGTGTAGCCCAACCTCCTGAAGAATGACACCCACACTTTTTATAGCACTATAATGAGGTTTGTAGCATAGCTGCTATACTATTGTAGTAATTTAGTATGACTGTTTCTGAACAACATGAGAGAAGCAATGTAATTATCAGCTCTATGGTACACTATGAGGTCAGATACCACTTGTGAAAGAACAATGCCATAAATTAAGGTCTGCATTGTTGATCAGCATAGCTGTGCTGCTAAACATTTGCCTAATGCTAATGACCATGGTCCTCTAGCTGTGTCACTGTCTATCTTTGCTAAGTTCAGGCATGTGAATCATGTGGGGAGTGTGTTTCTATGTAACCTGGTCATGCAATTGTCACTACACACATCATCTTACAATAGGAAAGTATCATGCTATTGTGCTACCCATCAATATGCATCATGTGGTCTCTGAAATGTGGTATTGTTCCTCAGCTTTCATTTTCACTTCTTGACTTGCCCTACTGGGTGTACATGGCCTCAGCAAGATCTAACTCTGGCAGGACTTCCATTTGATGCATTTGGGAGATTAAAATCTTTTTACACCTGCTGCATACACATGAGAGAATGCCAGCTGGTGACTTTGCAGGTCCCATATATATATAAAGTGAATGCCTGGCACATGCTTACCAGGGTGGTGAGTGATGGTGTGGACATCACCTGCTCTGGTGAACAGCACTGTCATAAATATAGTGATTTGTGGAGACACCACCTGGACTTTCATTCACCATTGGGAAGTAGAAGTTAGGGAGAGACAGCTTTCTTATTACTGTAAATGTCTGTTTCTAGCTGAGTAATTATACAGTAGGCCTGAATGTATAGGTTTACCTGCTTTATGCTGTGATGGCTGTGGTCAGTAATGTGTAAGTACTGAAGTCCTTCTATATCAGTATTTCAGTATTCTAAACAGAAGGGATCTCCCGCCCAGAGCAGCCTGATGCTGTACCTGTATACTAGTGATCTTCTATGCTCCACACACATAATGTAGAGAATAAAAGGGATGTACAGATGCAGCTACCCAGCACTTCTTTGCGTCAGTTCAAACTCCATTATTGCTCATTGGTCTGAACACCTTGTTGCTGTGCTGAATACCCAACCATCAGATAAGTGCCCCATTAGGGTTTTTTTTTTTTTTTTTTTTATTATTGTGTTTTATTATGCTACCTAGAGTTCATGCCATCCAAGAAGGGAAAGTGTCAGTGTGGGAGGCAGATTCCCCATAAGGATCACCACGAACAGTGTCTTTTTGGTTTTGGTGCTTCTCACAACCATACCTTTTGTAGCATCTGTGAGGTGTTTGTGTCTAAGAGACTCAGCAGCTGTTTGCCTTTCTGAACACATGGCCCATATGGCAATTCCATCTTTTTTGTTTTTTCACAGGGACAGAGTGTCCGTTCGTACTAATCTTTCTTTTATGCCCAAGGTGCTAAATGAGTTGTCCTTGGCTCAATCAATACAACTCCATTTCGTTTTTCCTTCTCGTCAGTCTGCTAGTGAGAGGGTCCTGCATACCTTGGATTTGCACAGACAGCTCAGGTACTATTTGGATAAAACTAAGATCATTGATAAGTCTGATCAGATTTTTGTTTCCTTTCATCCCAGGACATTGGGTTTGTCTGTTTCTAAGCAAACCATCTCTTCCTTGATATCGAAGGCTATTTCCTTTTGTTATACTTTTCATGACAAATCTCTGTCTACCTCTATTCTGCTTCATCCCTGAAGCTGCTGCTTGGTCTTCAGTACATAAATTTACTAAGCATTATAAGTTGGATATGGTTTCTAGGGTTCAGAGCATGTTTTGCTAGAACCATTTTATACGGGTTTGTTGAGGGTCTTTTCAGCCTTCCACCTCCCATTCTGTTTCTTGAGCTTTTTTTACTCTCCATTCTGTTTAGAATACCGCAACAGTGATATAGAAGAAGACATTATAGTTGTATAAAATCTTACCATAACAATAGATGTCCTTCTCTTCACTGTTGCAGTATTCACTTCCTCCTTCCAAACCCCTCTTGTTTGCTCTGGTTTTAGTTTTAGATATGCCCTTCTGGCTGAGAGTTTCCCCTTTTTCTTCTACATTTTTTTCCTTCTGGATGTACATGGACTCCTTTGTCCTGTGGAGACTGTTATCGTCTGGGGCAGTTCAGTTCTGGGTGGTTGTGTCTGTATGTCCCTTTTATGCACTACTTTATGTATCTGGAGTGTAGGAGTGACATACAGTGCATACAAGATCATTAAGCTTTGGTATACTGGCCGAGTGTCAGGCTGCCTTGGGCAGGAGATCCCTTCTGTTCAGAATACTGCAACAGTGAAGAGAAGGACATCTACTGTATGGTAAGATTTTACACAACTGTACTTTTTACAGCAGTGAAAAGGCTAGCCTACTGGAGAAGGCATGTTAAAATCTCCAGATGCCAGGATGAGTGTACTATATTACTGCCACTACTGTATCTATGCCTAACCTTTGTACCATAGCAGTAAGCATTTTCATTTTGTCTTGCAGTTACTCCTTTATCATTGCTATCATTCATTGCCAGTGTGGATTGCTATTTAACTCCCTCTTTATTCTGCTAATGATCTAAACTGTGATAGTTATCCCTGCATTTGCAGTGTTCTTAACAACTGTAATGCACCCATGTCTCTCAACACTGATATTTTTTTTTCTTTTTGTTGACTAATATTTTTTTTTCTTTTTGTTGACTAATCTTTGGTTACTTACTAACTGCCTATATAGATTGTTAATTTTTAGCCATCTTTTTTCTGTCCTACTGTACTAAACCGAGATAATTTTCCCTACATTTACCAAGTGTCTAACAAATGTACTGAACCTGTGTACCTCAGTGTGACGCCCCCACCTCTGGGCCAGTAATCAAGGAGCTTCAATCTTCACTACTGGCACATGTGGGGAAAGTTCACCAGGAGGATAACAGGTACATACACAGTATCTCCAGATGCAGCTCTCTGCATCAAGCACAGTCAAGCTCAATTTCCCTTAAGAGTACACAGGGAACACAGTCACTTGGGGTGCTGGTTCCTCTTTCTTTCTCCAGATCCCCAATAAGACTCCCCACTAGCACAACTATAGAGTTGAGTCCTTAGCCAGGGTTCCAACCCAAGTCCTCCAACACTCTCTCTGTCCAACCAGTGCCTTGTGTCCCTGCCCAAGTAGCTGACACACACACAATCTTTGAGATTTGATTTGCACATGCACACACCTGGGAAAGGCTGACAGGTTTACTAGCTATGCCCCCTTTTGCCCAGTCTATAAGGTAATTACTGCCACCAGAACCCCTCACCAGCTACTTTAAGACCCTTAACAAAGGGTGTCCAATTTTACTGTGCAACATTAATACTAATACTAATACAAATGGTAGTTTGGCCAAGAGCAAGGCTAGTGGCTCATACAGTGTTGCCAAATAAATATGCAAATACTCAGAAAACTTAAATACCTCTACAAAGATAAGCCACAATGAAAGGTTTAAATATATTTAACAATAAATAATAAAAGAACAAGACAATACTAAATATCTATTCACAGTGACATCAGAGTTCAAAATCACAGGAAATATTTAAAATAACAATGAAGGACAGACTCAGACAAATAAAGAAAAACAGTATCTAAACTATGCTTCACTATATTCCTGACTGAATCTAAGAGAATTATACTATTCTCTAATAACTTACTTGAGCAAGGTAAAATGAAATATGTGAGCAGTCTCTCTCGCCAGGCCCCAAACAGAATACTCTGTCTTACTAAGAGACATCTCAAAATAACATCCAAAATACTACTTCTGAGATAGCTTGCAGAATGATATCACTTCTGGTCATCTGACTTCTAGTTCCCATACAAACCCTCATTACTGGAAGCTGGCAGGATTTAGCACCTACCTGTAAAAATACACACACAAGGGATTTTTCTCAGATCTGTGGCAGATGCTGGAAGTCATAAAACAATTTCATACCTCCACAGTTTCAGAGCAGTAATCAGTTCACCCCAAAGACAATGCAGAAAGCTTCCTAGTACAGACTTTGTGTCTCTGGCTGATTTGAAACCTGTGAGATAACATCTTTAAGGCCTAGCCCATAAAGTAATTTAATTTCAGATATATTTTAAAGTTTTCTGGACTGGAGTTAGTCTCCTGTCTTCCAGTTTCATCTGTTAAAACATATACATTTAAACAGCTACAATAGTGCATGTAGATTTCTGTTCTCTCCAGTAGGGCATGCTGTTGATACATTTTAAACACAATACAGTTCTAATACATTTGTAACACAAGCATCTTGTATAAATCAGCCTGGTATTCACAAAGGACATATAATTATTTACAGACTTCCAGCTAGCTGTGCTGGCAGTACCTCCTATCATCACACTCAGCAGTAAGGATTTTTTTTCACTAATTTAAACATTCCTTATCAATTCATTGTCTTTGTAGCTTGCACATTTTTAGCCATGTTATCTTTACTACTGTCCTAATCTGTGCCAGCTATCCCTTCATTTATCGAGCGTCCTTATGACTACCGTATACAACTTGTTTACCATAGTAGGGAGCACTATTTTCAGTTTAATAATATCACCATCATTTCATTTTTTATTGACAATGTATACTGGTGCCCATCCACATATTGTGGTACTGTCCTACACATCGGGGACAGTTAGTTTGCCATTCATATATCTACTGTTGTCCTCCTCAGTCATATAATAGGTGTACCCCAGCCATCACATTGTAATACTCTGTTGTTTCTCCTTCCAGGGCCTCTTTTAACAGAAGTGTATCTGGCTCAACCAGCACCCTGTGCTGGTACCATGAATTAGCACACCAAACACGCAGCTCTTCAAATGAGGAGCAAGAAAAAAAAAAAGAAAAGGACTTCTGCAAAACTGCAGGATGCCAATTGGCTAGCTTCCTGCAGACAGTATCCAATCCTCTTGCCACTGCTCTTAAGTGAAGAGCAAAAAAAAAGTTCATTCCTTCTACTGGCAGACCAACCAAGTAGCCAGATACACAACATGGCCCCCTCTTACCCCAGCCACTTAGGTCCTGTTTCTGCCCCCTGCCCCCCAACCCTCCTTCCTCTCATTTAAAATAAATAAAAAATGTTTTTTTCTTTAAAACTGTAGCAAACTGCTTGCTGCAATTGCAGTAAGCAGTTTATACTCCACATGCATCATTACAGCTGTCAGGTTTCAAATAAAAAAATGCTTTTAACTGTAGCAAACTGCTTGCTGCAATGTAGTTGCTGCAGTTTAGACCACATGCAGAATGCTACATTGCTCAGATTTGACCACAAATGCATTAAAGACCAATTGGGATCTGTCAGTCACCCCCCACACACACACTTTGCACCTTGGTCAGTGTCCCCTTTCACCCCAACCTAGCTATTCTAGTGTCTATTAATAAGTGTACTACTTCACACTGACCTGTGTAGTAGTGTCCTCTTCTGTTCTCTTTCTCGTTATTGTTTTAATGATGTTGTTTTGTTGTTTTTCTGCATATATTTTTTCCTGTAGTTCCAGCAAGCAGTATTGAATCAACAGCCATCATGCTCTCCAAGGGTTCCCAGCAGTCCCTAGGCCTACATTTCTTTCTGAGTGATGATGGCTGATCCACAGAAGGTGGATTGAAGGACTCAATGGAGGCTTTCAGTACTGATTCTTTGGTGAATGACAGAATCATCACCAGAATGAAGCGCATCCTGGGTTAGCCAGAGTGAGATTCAGTAGCTGGTGAGGACCTTAGTGGACCCACAGATAATCCTGGAGTGCCTCCTCATACATCTGGTAAAGTTACTAAGTTCCTATGCCCCAAAGATTGGATGACCAGTGGAGGAGCCCACCATGATGTCAGCCATAACTTACTTCTGGAAGGGTTTCCTTTTGAGTCAGCTTGGCAGGTTGTCCTCATCCCATTCTGTACTATCATAGTGTTTTTCTTCCTTGTATGCCAGTCACTCTCCCCTATTTGTAGTCTAATCCTCCTCATTACCAATTATGCACCCCTGCCTGGCTGCATATCTCTATTGTGCCCCCCCTTTTGTGTAATTACCTCTCCTATCACTCTTTATCTATGTTACATGTTTGTGTGTCTGCCCCTGATACCATCGCTATACCTTCCTTCCTACTAAAACATTCTCCATGCTTTTTTCCACTCTATATTTTTTCTAAAAAAAAGGGCACTTGCCCCCAAAACACCCTTCTTTCTCACCTCTGTACCCCTCTTCCAAACCTTTATACTCATATTCCCTTCTCTCTATGTCTTTCTGTATGTTCTTTCACATCCTGATTTTACATTTAGAAGGAACATTAATCCTAAAAGGGTCTGTGAACAAAGTAATGAATCCACAGGATTAATAAGCAAATGTGGCAGATGCAAACAATGTTGATATATTCTTGATGGACAGAACATGATAGTGAAAAATCACCCTAGTTTGATTGGGCCTCAAGCATACCTCTCAACTGTCCGGATTTTCGCAGAATGTCCAGATTTTTGCCTCATATTTTTTATCTATTCCTCATATGATTTGTGGTTTTCTGGACTTTTGTGGCAAATCAGTGAGATCTGAATTCACTAAATAATGACAGGTATTTGAGTTTCAGATTTCATAACAATTAGGAAATGCATGGTAACACAAGAACTTTTATTCTAGCAACTTTATAAGTTTAAAAGAGTAATATTTAAATTGTGTCCCTATTTTGGCGGTTTTGTCCCCCCCATAATTTTTGGCTTTGTCCAAATTGTGTTAAGAGGTTGAGAGGTATGGCCCCAAGGTAGATTTAATTGTGCTGCTAAAGGAGTGGTTTAAATCACTTTTTGTTAAACTTGTAAAGCCTATTATGTAGTTATGATTGACAGGAGATTGCAGCAGTGAATTTACAAGAACAATGCCCTTTATAAACCTTCTATACAATGCAGTTAATTTATATAGTTACAGATTTTTGTTTTAGACAAGATCTTTCTGTCTCAAAGAGGGAGAGACTGGGACAATAAATCTGAATAAAATTAGCTGTTACAACAACCAATATTAGAGGCTAATTAATGCATCGGTTTCAATTACATGTTTAGTATAAAGCCACTGTTGAAAGCCAAGGGAATAAAATGTATCTGTAACACTTTAAAAGTTAAATGATCAAGTCCCATAGTTTAGGATTTAGTTTGGTATCTTATTGCTGTTTGAAGTATAAATATGCTATATTTTAGAAAGGTTCTTTCAATCCATTGAAGACTCCAGTAGCAAAAGCTGAATAAACTAAACTAAAATATTTATTATTTTTCCTAGATCAGGAATGCGTTTGCATTTCCTTCATTTTTTTCTTTTTTTTTAAATTGGAAATAGTATCTGAATGAATATAAGCAATTTTGTTACGTGCATTTGATATTAGCACTGTCTTCACACACTAACACATACATACATACATACACACCCACACACACACACACACACACACACACACACACACACACACACACACATATATATATATATATATATATATATATATATATATATATATATATACAGAAAAACTTCAAAAAATAACAAAATGGCAACGGAGCCTGTAATAAGCTTTCATCTTTGAATAGTGTCAAAGACTTCTTCAGACTAAATAATGATACTATTAAAAGATGAAAGCTTATTACAGGCTCCGTTGCCATTTTGTTATTTTTTGAAGTTTTTCTGTATATGTTATTTGATTCTTCAATAGTGTTCCGACAGTTTTATTGTGTTTATATATATATATATATATATATATATGTGTGTGTGTGTGTGTGTGTGTGTGTGCATGTGTGCATGTGTGTGTGTGTGTGTGTGTATATATATATATATATATATATATATATATATATATATATATATAGAGAGAGAGAGAGAGAGGGAGAGATAAATATGTATGTGTACATATAGATAGATATAGATATACAAACACACACACACACACTCACACACACACACACACACACACACACACACACACACATATATATATATATATATATATATATATATATATATATATATATATATATATATATATATATATATACATGTGTGTGTGTGTGTGTGTGTATAGATAGACATGAAAATGGTTGTAATCCAGAAGACTGAGCTGTCATCTGAGCAAATGCTTTTTAGTGGTTTAAAAAAGTTAACTCTGTGGAGTTCTTGCCAGCAGCTTTTTGTATGAGCTCACAATGCAGTATGCTAAGGGAATTTGCCCTTACTTTACTGTTGTGCAATTTCAGAGTTAGTATATATAATTATCAGGGAGTGTAGGGGGTCCACATGGGTTGGTCCCCTGCAAAAACATTGCTTTTATTCTTTGCAGTTTTCAGTCATTTAAGATTAACTCTGAAATGATCGCGCTTTTTTGATTTGCTGTTTGGACTGTTCAGTGTTTCATGAGACAATTCCGTGTGTGTGTGTGTGTGTGTGTGTGTGTGTGTGTGTGTGTGTGTGTGTGTGTGTGTGTGTGTGTGAAAAGTTCCAATTGTTGAAAAAAAAAAAAAAAAAAGGAAGCACAGCTGAATCACAGCAAAAATCATCTGATTGAACATGCCTGTTTTGTTTCTGTGCAAGACAATGGTACAGTGAAGATCAGGGAATTTGTCCACTGTAATGTACTCTGAGTTGGTGTATATAATTTGCAAGGGATATTTGAGGCTTATTTCCTTCTTGATAGGCTGCTGATCAACAATCAAAATAAATTTATTTATTTTATTTATTTATTTTATTTTACATTTGTTGACCGGGCTAGTCTAACTGGACATATATCCGTTTTCAGTAGAGGCCCGGGGAGAAAAGCTCCAATTACATGAAGTAAACAATCATTTACAAAAGAACAATGATAAGCATAATACAAAAGTACCAGTGTAGACTTATGTAATAATTTAAGAAAAACTAAAACTGACAAAAAGCATGTAAACAGAAAAAAAAAGTCAGATAAAAGTAAAATACAAGGTATGGAGTATTCTGAAGTTAGATTAATAAGAGATAGATAAGCAGAACACAAGGTGGGAAAACATTGGTGAGAAAAAAAATGCTAAGGTAGAGTCAATATCAAAAGATATAACAGTCGATAATTAAACCTATTATTTAGAGGACCAGTAAGGGGAGAGGGGGGAAGCTGGGAGATAATGAAGTACTTTCAGTCAGGGTTAGCACAAGGACATAACCACTGGGATTTAAGATGTTCTTTGATATGTCTTTTGAAAAGGGATGTAGAGTCTAGGTTAGTTATTTCATGAATCATGGTTCTTTATGTATTCACTTAGCTGAAAATAAATGTTGGAAATAAAAACTTTATTTCATCAAAATGATGACAGTGGTAATGTCGATAATTCACAATTCGGTCTAATCAACATTACTCAGGTTACCTTGACTTCGGGTAATGCTTTATATAGGCAAACTCCATGATCACAGTACAATGAAGAAAAGGGTAAATTTACTGATCCCCACTGTAGTGAGATCTCTAATCAGAACATTGACCTCATATCAGTGAATGCACACTAGCATTTACTAAGGTGGATTCAAACATTTTCAGATCGGCATTATGGAAACTGGGATTCATACATTTGACAACCCAGTTTCGCATAACTGCCATTCCACATTTTGATGCTAAACACACACACACACACACACACACACACACACACACACACACACACACACACACACACACACACACACACACACATATCTGTATACATCTTCATATAGGATTATATATGTATGCTTGTACTTGTCTGTGTATGTGTGTGTATATATATATATATATATATATATATATATATATATATATATATATATATATATATATATTTATATATATATATATATATATATATATATATATATATATATATATATATATATGTATACATATATATATATATTATATTATATATATATATATATATATATATATATATGTGTGTGTGTGTGTGCATATATAAATATATATTCATACACATACATGTATGCATGTTATTTCACAGTACACAATCCACAGGACATGTGTCTATGTGCTTCAGTTTTTGTCTGTAGTATTAGATGGTTTCTGATGTTTGTTTTTCCTGTGTTTATTATTTCCTTTTGATTATTTTGGATATGTACCTGTTAAGAGAAAAAGTTTTAAAACATACTGTTATTTGTCTTTTTCCTGTTCTTGCAAAGTATACATGTTATTTGTTGGGATATGCCTATCAAAGATGGGCCTCATCTGTGAACAAAATGCATCATTGCTTATGAACCTGAATGATATTTGTTTTCTGCATTTCAGAATAAAGAGATTTGGTTATAGCTCAGTGAAGCCTGGGATAAGGACGCACGGCCGAGTAAGAGTTAATTTGCTGAAGCAGGCTGTGTGTCCTGGAAAATTTGAGCTATTATTGTTGAACTGAACATTCTGTACTTCTTGAACATTCTGTACTAGCTGTGGTTTGAGGTAATTTGTGATAAACATGTTTATCCTATATGTTTTTCATAGCCAACTGTCAATGATCAGAAATGTAACAAAAAGTTGTTTTGATTGCAATATAAAAGTTGATGTCAGTAAACAAGTTGATCAGATCAGAGGAGCTCAGATTAGTCCAGACCGGACATCTTGGCCAACATGCTGTGTAATCTGGTTAGCTGCTAATAAAGGAAAATTCATCACCTGAGGCAGATGCGACTCGTTTGAATTTTTTCTTCTGACATTTTGGTCCTTCGGACCGGAAACTTCTACGAAGATACGGATCAGACCGACAGAGAGACCGAAAAACCTGTGCAGGTGAGGGTTTCTCATCTTAAGATTCCCTCGACTGAAAGCCCTCTGACTGATTTGTCGTTGAAAGGAGGCCGACCACTCTTTGATCCCTATCTGAGGGATGGTTTCTGAATGAAAAGGGGAAACGGAGTCTCAACTGGTTCAGATAGGATGAAAAATAAATTTATTTTAATTTAATTTAATCTTGTCGACAAGGTTTTATTTTTAGGTAAGGATGGGTAGGATTACTTGTTAAGATTATTTTGTTAGAGTCACCCGTTAAGATAGTCCCATTTTATAATAAGCCCTGTGAAATAACTTTGATACAGTCCTAAATAAAAGAAAAAAAAAGAAAAGAAAAAAAAGGGAAGGTAAAATAAGAAATCTAGGGGAAACATGGGTTTGAGTTGCTGCAAGTGTGAGAGTGATGCCTGTTTAAATGTTGATGCCAAGTATATGAAAGGTTTAAAAAAAATAATGTTAAATTTTTGAAAAAGTGGAAGTTGAGATATGATTTTGATGGTACACTGAATAAGAATGCCTGTGCAAAATTGGTTAGAGATTTGAAAAGAGATGCAGGAACTAGGACTAAAAAACAAAGACAACTGGGATTTCCCCAAGCACAAAAATGGTTAGAAGAGGCAAATAAATGAGCTATAAAAGAAAAACAGTGCCAGGAAAAAGAAAAAATAAATCAAAAGGGATCACTGGTGCCAAGTGGAAAAGTAGCTTTATTCTTAGATAAGGAGGATGAGCATACAGTTTGTGCGGTATAAAGGCAGGCAACTGCCCCACCGTATGGGGAAATTGCTGCTACTGTACCGGCGGAACCTCCTCAATATCAGTCTGAAGATGTGGGATCTGTACAGCAGGGTAGGTTATTGGCTGCTCAAGGAAACATTGTGACCCCTCCAATTTACCCACAAATTCTCGTAGTACCCAAGGTTGCTTTGCAACAGATAGACCAACCTATGCAGTTAAGGTCGGGACCAGCAGGGCAAGGACGTTGGGCCATTAAACTTTCTGACCACTCAGAAGCCCTTCCCTTAATACAAGTTGCAAACCCACAAGCAGGGGATGTTGGACAAGAGCCAACTATTTTGTTTATCGTCCCTGGGCTAGAGAGGATATAAAACGAGCTATGAATGGTATTCCTCATCCCAAGGTTAATTTTCAAAAGTTTTCTGAGGACATAGTTGGTATGCGTTTAAGTTATTATCTAAATGGTTTAGAAGTAGAACAAGTAGTGCGACAAATCCTGGGTCCAGACTGGCACTTAGTTTGTGGTACTTGGACATGTAAGGCAGATGACGGCACTACATTAAAGCATAAATCTGGGGTGTTAGACACGCGAGTCACTGATCTGTTGAAGAGAATTTCTGTTAAGTGGTGTCCAAGAGCAGATTGGACAGTAATAAATCAGTGCATCCAAAATGATGATGAATCTGTAGATTACTATATTGTAAGATTGACAGAAGTGTTCAATAACCATTGTGGAATGATGATTCCACAGGATCAGACTAACTAAGCATATGGTTGATTACAGAACATGTAGACTGCAACCTTTGTTTGAATATGCACGGCATGCTGAGCGTAATTTCAGTTTAAAAAAAGAAAAAGAAAGTACAAGTGTTAGCAGTAGGGGATGATGGTGGTATATTCTTGGTACAGGACCAAAGGGGGCAAGGGCGCCGTGGTGGCGTACAAAGACGTGGGGGCCCGAAATGGGACACGTCAAATAAACCAGGTGGACATTCAGAAGAATATGAGGGGAGGTTAAAACGTGGAGAATGTTTTAAATGCGGTAGACGTGGGCACTTTGCTGCCGACTGTGAAGAGTGGCAACATCCCCCACAGCTTACGAACAAGGGCTCCGCATGACTATATGATAGTAAAGGAAGGCGCCAAATTCATTATTGTAATTATTGTAGAGAAGAAGAAAGCGAGAATGATTGTGATGATGATGAGGCAGACACTCTCTGTGATGAATGTCAGGAAATTAAGGAAGGGCGGGTTTGTGACTGTGAAGTCATAAGCCTGGCACGTTTGGGTATTGCTATGCATCTGGATCAAAAACCCATGATAGAGTTTTTGGTTGAGGGACAGAAAGTGGAGTTTTTATGTGATTCAGGTGCATCGCGTACAATTTTGGGTCCAGCAGTTCTACCCCCGAACTGCGAAACAGATGAGTTTGTCCTTGTGAAAGCGGCAAACGGGAAAATCTATAAGGAACCACTGTCTCATCCTCTATTGTTCACAGATCCGCAAACAAACCAAACTGTTAGGTGTAGGGTAATTATATCGAAAGTTTGCCCAGTTAATTTGCTGGGAAGAGATTTGATGCATTTGTTTGGAATAGCGGCAATTCCCACACCTAAAGGCATTGAGGCGAAAAGGTTAGCGGATAGCTTGGTGGTACAAGGAGTACAAGACTTGTTTTACTGGTATAGCCAAGACTTAATTTCAAATGGGCCGGGGAGGGTTGATACAGATTTGATCAACCTAGCTTTAAGTAAATCTAGGAGCGGGTCACCACAGGTTGCGGCGCACTTACATTGTACTATGTACTACAAACAGGCCCCTGGTCTGGATAAAGAATTTGAAAAAGAATTCTTTAGGCACAAATGTGCAAGGATAATTTTGAATGATATGTTTTGGGATAAGCAAGGTAATACAGTAGTGACCTGTACTTTGACCAAGGAAATGAGTTCTTTATATCGCTCAGGTTATAGCCCACATATTTCAGTTACTAAAGTGGTGGGGACACATTGGGTAGATTTGGCGAAAAAGGTAACAAATTGGGACACAATGTCTGAAAGTCATTTGAAGGATCAACAGATCCAGGTACAAAGATTAAATTGGGTGACTTGGGCACAACCAAGTGTGCACCTCAGGGATGACAAAACAGAAATGGCATGACAAATCCTCCTAACTGAAGAGGAAGATAGTGCGTTAAGTGCCTTACCTGTAGATTTATGGTCAAAAGGTAAAGGGGATGTAGGACTGATGAAAACAGCAGGTGAAGTTTGTATAACTCCAAAGTCAGGTTTTAGACCTCGTAAGCACCAATACCCGCTAAGTAAACAAGCAGAGGAAGGAATTAAGCCAGTCATTGAGCAGCTAAAACAGGTACGAATTCTTGTTGAATGCCCAGATTCGCCCTGCAATACTCTGTTGTTTCCTGTAAAGAAACCGGATGGGTCATGGAGGTTGGTTCAGGATTTACAAGCAGTTAATTCGGCTGTGATCCCAAGAGCACTGGTGGTCCCTGATCCCTATACATTACTTAATGATTTACTACCTCAGCACAGATATTTTTCTGTCATAGATATAAGCAATGCCTTTTTCTCCATACCACTACATAAGGAGAGTAGATTTTGGTTTGCATTCACTTATCAAGGTAAAAGATACACCTACACCAGATTGCTACAGGGCTATTGTGAGAGTCCGACAATATTCGCACAAGAAATGGCTGCGAATTTAGCTCAGTTTGTTCCCCCAGAGGGAAGCCAGGTTCTGTTGTATGTAGATGACATTTTGTTGGCCTCACCCACGCAGGAAAGTTGTAGAAAGGATACCCTTGCCCTTCTTAGTTTTTTAGCTGAGCAAGGACATAAGGTAAATAAAGAAAAGTTACAATTGTGGAAAACACAAGTAAAGTACTTGGGTTATTTAATTTCGCAGGCAGGTAGATAATTGCAGAACAAAAGAAAACAAGCAATTCTTAAGGCACCTATGCCTACGACTAAGCGGGAGATGATGTCCTTTTTAGGTGTGACTAATTTTTGTAGATGTTGGATCCCTAACTATGCTGAGGAAGTAGGGCCATTGACCGCACTGATCTATGATACTCCCATGGCGGCTAAGAATAATATACAGTGGACAAATAAGGCAATACAGGCATTTATTAGAATTAAGCAATTGATAGCAGGATCCTCTGTTTTGGATTTTCCAAACTATTCTAAGCCGTTTGTACAAATGGTTGATTGTAAGGGAGGATATATGACTTCGATTCTGGTACAGGTACATGGGGATAAACAGAAACCGATAGCTTTCTACTCCTTCAGATTAGATCATGTTGCAAGGGCATTGCCGCATTGTGTTCAAGCTGTAGTGGCGGCCGCAATGGAAGTGCAAGCCTCAGCATCATTAGTTTTGTTTCACTCATTACAATTGCGGGTTCCACATTCAGTAGCTACTATACTTTTGCAAGATAAGATAACCTTTTTATCTCCTAGTCGACATTTGTCATGTATGACAGTGCTGCTGACACAGCCTCATATGACCATAGAAAGATGTACTACTCTTAATCCGGCAACACTTTTGCCGACTCCAGAAGAAGGTACTCCACATGTTTGTTTAGAGAGCATTCATGACAAAGTACTTCCCCAGCCAGATTTAACGGATATTCGGTTGATAGATTCTGATCCCATTTTGTTTGTAGACAGATCAGCAAAGAAAGACACTGTAGGAAAAACACTAGTAGGGTATGCTGTCACCACAGAAACTGAAGTTTTGGAGGCAAAAGGATTGTCAAACATTTATTCTGCACAGGCAGCTGAATTGGTGGCTTTGACTCGAGCTTGTACCTTAGGGGAGGGTAAGAAAGTGACAATTTATACAGATAGTCAATAGGCTTTCTCCACTGTACATGTTTTCGCTCAACTATGGAAGAATAGGGGAATGGTTACTGTGACAGGCAAACCAATAAATCACAGAGATTTAATTTTACAGTTGTTAGATGCAGTGCAACTACCACTTCAGATAGCGATATGTAAATGTTCCGCACATACCAACAGAAAAGATCCTATCTCCAGGGGAAATGCCCTTGCTGACATGGCTGCAAAAAAGGCAGCTCAAGAAAATGATTTGCTTTTACATGATAATGATATGGAGACTGGACACCTCTTAGACTTAGAGACACTAAAAGTAATGCAAACATTGATGACACAGAAGGAAAAATGTCGTTGGGTAAAACATGGTATCACTCAACAGAGTGGGTTGTATAGGGCATCAGATGGCAAAATGGTATTACCCTCAAACCTTTTTAGGTATGCGGCATTGGTTAGCCATGGACCTGCCCATGTAGGAGCACAGACGATGATTCAAATAGTGTCTAAGGTGTTTTGGTGTAAAGGGTTTTCAACTTATGCAAAGCAATTCTGTTTATCTTGTTTATTATGTGCAAAGTATCATGCTCAGGGGGGAGTTAAAAAGTCTCAGCAGGCATTCCCTACCCCTCCGTATCCATTCCACACACTCTGTATGGACTTTATTGAATTGACACCCTCAGAGGGAAAAAGGTTCTGTTTAGTCATTATTGATGCTTTTTCTAAATGGGTAGAAACTTTTCCAGTGAAGCATCCGAATGCACAAACAGTAGCAAAGCTTTTGACTACAGAAATAATTCCCCGATTTGGCCTACCAAGACGCATTTACAGTGATAATGGGTCTCATTTTGTTAACCAGATTATTCAGAAATTGGGTCAAGTGTTTCAAATTGATCTCAAATATCATTGTGCTTACCATCCCCAATCAGCTGGACTGGTGGAAAGACACAACGGTGTCTTGAAGAGTAAGCTCCGTAAACTAATGGCAGAACCACATAGGTCATGGACTGCGTGCCTTCCATTGGCACTCCTGTACATGCGAATCTCACCTTCCTACAAAGGACTTACACCATTTGAACTTTTGTTTGGGAGACCATATTACGTCCCGCAGTGGCAAGGATTGTTGCCAGCGGAACGTGAGGGGGGTGAGGATCTAGCGGATTATATGAAGATGCTGCAAAATGTCAAATCTCTTGTAACCAATTACTCCTTTGCAGATTCCAGAAATGAAACCTTGTTAAGCGTGGCACCCGGGGACTGGGTGTGGATCCGAATTGTGAAGAGAAATAATTGGTCATCCCCCAGGTGGGAAGGCCCATACCAAGTACTTATCTCAACACCTACGGCTGTAAAGATCGCTGAGAGGACTTCGTGGATTCATATCACCCACTGTAAAAAACTCAAGGCTCTTCCTTCTGCCATTGATATTGGTCAATCTCCACCGGACCTCTGAGCGCAAAGTCTGGCTACAAAGGGGATTAGCCCAATAGGGGTTAGTTTGTCTCAAACCCAGTGAAGAAACCAACGGCACGAGGTAGTCCTTAGGGAGGATGGCCATGTTCAACTGGTACTTGAACTGTCACATGATGATGATTTTGGTGGTGAAAGTAAATATGTCCATACGAGAAGGAACAGTTGCAAGAGAAAAAGGAATGGTGGTGTTGCAAGCGCAAACAGGTGTTACTACTGTGTTTAAGGTGAAACTTTGTGAAGGAATTTTGGACTGTTCTAAATGGAACAATAATAATTTCTTGACTCGTGCAAAATACTTGTGCAATAGAGACTGTACGTCCTGGTCAAGTGTTTGGTGGTCAACAGATGTGAATGGATGGGAAACAAGTGGTGCAGTGATACCAGAGAAAGATAAAAGCAGGCAACAAAGAATAAAAATTGCGCATTTCCAAGGTACCAGAGTAGTTACTATAACTATTGTGTCACCACAAGAAAGTGATTCAGGAGTTTATGGAATTGGAGTGTCTCTTCCAACTAGAACTGATCCTTTGGGGACCCTCCAACTTAAAGTACAAAGCCTTAAGAATGCTACAAATAAAGCAGATTTTGCCTTCACAAAAGAAGAACAATTGTTACTCGAGACGGGATTCGTACACCATAATGAATGGTTATCTTGGGTTAGATATAGTACCCGAGAAACACATCGTGAGAACTGTATTTCTTGTGCTGAAGGTAAACAGCAATTAGCAACAGTCCCATTGATGCAAGATGAAGGTAACCTAACGTGTTTGTTGAAATTATTCTTTAACAAAACTGAAGATAAATGCAAAGATGAAACTCAGCATTTTCCGGTCATAAGCAAAGTTGAGAAACCGCCTGCAGCGATTTCCTATCCAGGTTCGTATATTTGCATTTCCAGAGATGGCACAGGGAAAAATTATGGCAATATGGGACAGAACAATTGCAATGTTACTGTGAATGGCAATGAGAATCCATTTCTGGAGAACCAAACTCATAGTTTAGCAGACATATGGTGGTTATGTGGAGACAACAAACTCAGATCAAGGCTTACGATTCCCTGGAAGGGAACTTGTGCACTTGTAAAGTTAATTCTGCCATTCTACATTTTCCCAGTTCCAGTAAGCAATTTCGTAAGAGAACTTGAAATAAAGCTGAAGTGGTTGAGTAGGAGAAAAAGAGAGGCACGGAAGCAATCTTTCGATAACGGTGTCTACATTGATAGCATTGGCATACCAAGAGGCGTACCTGATGAATACAAAGCAAAAAACCAACTAGCAGCTGGTTTTACATCCATCTTTGTCTGGATTCAACCTAATAAGAATGTAGACTGGATCGACTACATTTACAATAACCAGCAACGCTTTGTGAACTATACCAAAGATGCATTGAAAGGAATTGCTGAACAACTGGAGGCCACTTCGCAGGTGGCATGGCAGAATCGAATTGCGTTGAATATGCTCCTGGCCAAAGAAGGAGGAGTTTGCAAGATGTTTGGGACTTTCTGTTGTACATATATTCCAAACAACACTGCGCCTGATGGAAGTATCACTCGAGCTTTGAAAGGTTTGGAGATGTTATCCAAAGAATTGGCAGAGAACTCTGGGGTAAATAATCCCTTTACAGATTTTCTACAAGCATGGTTTGGAAAATGGAGTCATCTCATCAGCAGTTTCCTGGTGTCCGTTGGAGTCGCTGTGGCTATCGTGGTGGTATGTGGTTGTTGTTGTATACCCTGTATCAGAGGTCTTCTACAAAGACTGGTTGATACTGCTGTTACGAAGACGATGTACCAGCAATTGCAATAGACTGGTGAAAGTGAATACATTGAAATGTGACTCTTTGCAAATGTTTTTGAAGTTTAAAAATTTGTCTTGCCAATGAAGTAATGTATGCAAAGAAAAACTTAGTTTTTACCATATATTGCTGAAATAAAAGACAAATAAAAGTGTTTTCAGGGGGGAAATGTTAAGAGAAAAAGTTTTAAAACATACTGTTATTTGTCTTTTTCCTGTTCTTGCAAAGTGAACATATTATTTGTTGGGATATGCCTATCAAAGATGGGCCTCATCTGTGAACAAAATGCAGCATTGCTTATGAACCTGAATGATATTTGTTTTCTGCATTTCAGAATAAAGAGATTTGGTTATAGCTCAGTGAAGCCTGGGATAAGGATGCACGGCTGAGTAAGAGTTAATTTACTGAAGCAGGCTGTGTGTCCTGGAAAATTTGAGCTACCATTGTTGAACTGAACATTCTGTACTTCTTGAACATTCTGTGCTAGCTGTGGTTTGAGGTAATTTGTGATAAACATGTTTATCCTATATGTTTTTCATAGCCAACTGTCAACGGTCAGAAATGTAACAAAAAGTTGTTTTGATTGCAGTATAAAAGTTGATGTCAGTAAACAAGTTGATCAGATCAGAGGAGATCAGATCAGTCCAGACCGGACATCTTGGCCAACATGCTGTGTAATCTGGTTAGCTGCTAATAAAGGAAAATTCATCACCTGAGGCAGATGCGACTCATTTGAATTTTTTCTTCTGACAGTACCATACAAAACTGATGAATATTTGAGAACAAATAGTATCCTTCTATAATTATTTTGATCAGTACAAAGGAATGCTTTGCAGAAAACCTCACTTCTAGAAGAAAAAAATGGTCTTCCACCTTTAGTTTTAAAGTAAACATAGATGAAGAGCAATTGACTAAGTAGCACTGAGGAGACATCCTCTGAGTGGGCCTCTGCAATATATTACTTTTACGTATTGTAGTTTTTTACGGAGTCTTTTGTATGCAAAACTTTCACTGAGTATACCATTTCATCTCTTATCGGCTGTACTAATAACAAAAAAGAAAAGAAGAATTCTGGTGGAACAAAGAGATACAGTAAAGATTCAGAAAAAGAAAAGAAAATATCCATTTATAATGGTGGATATAGATGCTAGACATATATCAATAGCAACTGCTCTGTTGTAAAAATGCAAAAAAAGTTTTGTTTTGTTTAATGCAAATAAATAACATGCATGTTCATTCAATGCTGGCTTCCAAAACATTGCAAATAATGAACATTAACAATTTATTTGTATGTATTTAAATAGTATTGACAACAAAAATATTTAAAATTAATTTTAAAATAATGTTGTTTGCAATATTTGTATGGTTAAACCCATGGTTTTAGTTTTGTCTGCATTAGATATGCTTGAATCCAGATTACAATGTTTTAATATTTCTGATCATACTGATGAGATCTTGAGTTTTTGACCATTCATCTTTTACGTTTTTATGATTCATCCCATTAACTTCATGACAGCAGTATCAACATTCCTTTCTGTGTACTGTTGAGTTTTATTCCACTGTTTGGCTGAACTGGATTTGGCCATTTAAGAAAAAATCAGCCTGTTTAATTCTTGTCTGTTACTTCAACTCCATCTGTCACCTCCAATGCCTAATATATAAATATTCCATAAAATGTCATGACTCATGCCCCATGTGTTGCATCCCATCCCTCAAAGATGTTTAACATTTGCACATTGTCCATCTTAGGGGAACACATCTCCATCATTTTTATCGATACTTTTTTATCATTAAACATTCTTAAAGGAGTTATAAAAATGTCTAATAGTCTCATCTTTTGATCCCAAATGTATGCTCACTGTGTAGGGATAACACCTTTCACATACTTTTCAAAAGATTCGATTGTCACAAAAATATGTTCATTATTTTCTGGTTATCAAATAATGTTTTTTCTTTTCCACTAAGGTATGATGAATTTTTGTAATTCTACCTTTTGTGATAGTCTTCCATTTCTCTCAAGGTGCAACTTTCAAGTTGCTCTTACTCTTTGATATTTCAAATTTTCCTTAAAGCATCTTTTCAGTCTGACAACCACAAGCTTCAAATCACCTTTGTCAAGTCAAAATAATTTTTAACAATGTAGTCCCATTTGATAAATTCTCAATTAGCAGGATCTTCCCTGTTTAAGTTAACCTACTGAAGAAAGTTAAAAGTGACAGTTTATATTAAGT
Source organism: Protopterus annectens (assembly GCF_019279795.1). Classification (NCBI taxonomy): domain Eukaryota; kingdom Metazoa; phylum Chordata; order Ceratodontiformes; family Protopteridae; genus Protopterus; species Protopterus annectens. The sequence continues at coordinate 1,231,195,944 of NC_056739.1, forward strand.
AATATGGCATTACCTATCATCCTTGTTGTTTTAGCATAATTATATTTGGCTTGGCAATAGGAGTGGTCAGTTATCACATTTATGATGAATGAATAAAGGGATGGTGTGAATTCTAAAGCACATTTAACCTACTGATCTTATCAATTTGCAACTATTTTCGCCAAATTAAAAATGCACCCTCATAAATGTGCTGATGCCTATGTTCATTCTTAACTATTATTAAAAATCTACTTCATGATAAAAATTACAAAAACTGCATAAAGTTTGTCCAGATGATGGCTTTTTACTTGAAATGCAAAATCTCCTCTTAAGATGAAAAATGTATAGCTTAGCCTATGGCAGAATATGAAACCAAATAATTTCAGCCATTAGAAATGATAACGATTGTGTTTATGTAGTTATCTGGGAAATAGCTTTCTGATTCTAAATTTAAAATACTGAAAATTAATATCTTATCTATAAGCTCATGAAGTAAACATGTTCATATCCCCCTATTTTTCATCATGCATTATTTCCTTATCACTGCCCAGTGACTTCACAAAGGATGTTTTACAGTCATTAAAAAAATAATTTAATTGACGTACACGTAGAGTACAAGACTGTTCATAGGTTCATAGGTTTGTACTAGGCTATCGGCCCTAGGGCCTATACAAGCCTAGCCATAACAATTCCCTGGCTATTTCTTCCCACAATATTTACTTCCCTGGACCCCTGTCTAGCAGGGCGACTGATGTGATCCCCCGGGGTAAATTTCCTATCTCCCATCCAATTGTCAAGGTTCCTTTTGAAGAGGGCCAAAGAGGTGCTCTGCTTGACATGTATGGGCAGTCTGTTCCAGAGTCTGGGGAGTCTCTGGGTCAGGAACCTATCCCTCCAACATGTTTTGTTCATTGTGATGACAAGGATTAGATTCCTGGAGTGTGTGGCTGTGAGGGATTGGGATTTCATTAAGTGTAGCATGTCCAACAGCTCTGGGTTTGACATGGCCTTGTATGTTAAGCAGAGGTCACCTCTGAGTGGACGATATGCAACAGAGTATAGCTGGAGTTTTTTTAGTCGGTCAGCATAGGGCATCTGCTTTAGGTCTGTGATTCTTTTAGTGAGATATTTCTGTGACCTTTCCAGTTGTTGCAGATGTCTTGAGAGGTACATACCAAACGGGGCATTGTATTCTATAATGGCCCTAATGAGGGATGAGTACAGTGGGAAAATGACCTCCTTTTTTCTGGATGAAAATCCCTTAGTGATGTGGTGTGCCATATAGAAGGATTTCCTGGCTGTTGTGGCAATGTGGTTATCGAAGGTGACACCACTGTCCACCTGTGTCCCTAAGTCTCTTATCAGACATTCGGTGTTTAGTGTACTGCCACCTATGTGGTAATTCAGGGGTACATGTTTTTCCCAAAGGAGATAACTATACATTTCTTGGCATTGAGCTTGAGCCCTGACTCTGGCACCAAGCATCTGTTTCTGTAAGGCTATTTTGTAGAATATCCACATCATCTGGGGATTCAATAATGGCTCCCAGTTTGCAGTCATCTGCGAACTTTGTTAGCCAGAGTCCCTTAGTGTTGGCCTGCACTTCAGAAAAGTAGATGTCAAACAACAGTGATCCCAGGACTGAACCCTGAGGTACTCCACTTGTCTGGAGCTGGATTTGGAGTTGGCTACTTTTACAGTGTGGGTTCTGTCGGTAATTAATTCCTAAGTAACTGGATTGGTACATGACAAGGGACACCTACTCGTCTTTATTTTATGGTGAAAGGAAAAATAAAATAATTGTTTAAAGCAAGTATAAGAAGTCACAGTTGAGGCAGGCCAATATTCTAGAATGTCAGCTTTAACTTGCAAAGATGGTGGGAATCCTGTCATTTTTGCTTTACTATTTTATGAAAGGTTTTGCAGTCACTAGTGGGAAAAGGTGAAATGGAAAATAACTAAAACAAAAGCATAGTTACAGTTTGTATTTACAGTGGACAGTGTTCATTTTAGTTATGAGGTAGAATAAGTGTGATGCCACTGCCACGTACTTGAACATTTCACAGGGTCTATGTCACGGTATCGAAAAGTCCATTAATCGAATGGCTTTAAAATCGAAAATGCCGTTCATCGAAGTCACTCTTCTGAAGGGCTGCTTCTCACACACAGCCCGCTAATTATATATACTAACTCCAAGTTACAGTGAGGAAAGGGCAAATTTTTCAATTTTCACTGTACCGCAATCTCACAGTACACACCTTGATGAACAGCATTTTCGATATTTAAGCCATTCGATTAACGGCCTTTTTGATGCCGTGATATAGACCCCATTTCACACTAGTGGTTAGGGCACAAAAAGTGTCACAATGTCATTGATGATAAAGAATATCCCATTTCATCAGATTAGTATGGCAGAGAGTGCATTTTTTTCTAAAATTTTTAAGCTGTCAATTGCTGCAGATACTTGAAAAGAGTCATCCTTAGCAAAGGAGCAGTTGGTTGCTTACTTGAAAGTCAAACCAATATTATACATATGTATATTCTGAGCAGAGCATGTATGTATAATCAACATAAAAAGCTATCCAATAGACTGATTGACACATCCTTTTGAGTTATACTATTCATAAAACAACATGGTTCAGCTGCTTTTGGCAGTAGAAAATTAAAATAAAGTCACTAAAAAAATAAAAATTTCAAGATTTAATCAACAGAGAAACAAAAGCAAGAAGTCTAAATTTCAAGATAAGAAGTATTTGAGTATAAAGAAAGATGTCAGGAAAATGATGTCCTGAAGTCAGAGGGTAGTCAATCTCCAACACCGGTGCTAAAGACAGGTACTCCAGTACATTTTAACTGAGCCTCCAATGGGTACCAGCAAAGGCCTGCCTTGACCACTGACATTATAACTTTATTTTGTTTTATTTTTCAACCTTACATTAGGATTTCTTGTATTACAGTCAACGTATAAATGCATATGATCTTCAAAGTGTCAGTCACCTCACCCCACCCCTATCCACAGTCAGATCTACTTTGGAAGCTCGAACTTTCCAAATTTCAAACTTCATATGGTTGAGACCATAACATCAATGTTTTGAAACTTTGAAACTTCAATAAAAAAATAAAAACATTTTTACATTTATACAGGGGGGCAAGCCCCCTGCACCCCCCACTCCCTGTCACTTAAATATAGAAACTATGAGATCGCACTACAGTGAAGAGAATAGTAAATTTCCCATTCCGTGCTGTACAGTGATCTCCATTTAAACCGTTCGAAGTTTAAAAACTTCAGTCTTATGGTTTTGACCATATGAAGTTCAAAGTTTTGAAACTTCGAGCTTCCAAAGTAGACCCCCACAGTCACTTTTCCAATAAGTCAAACGTCTTACAAGGGCAGAAGAAACAATTTTTCACACTCTGCTCAGAAAAACTTCTTTCCCTCTGTCTTGGATAGTTGCATGTCTCTCCTGTTTACAACAGTGGAAATATAAGGACAAAATACACAACTGGCAAGACAAAGGAATAGGAGCACATTAGACATAATGATTTTGGAAAGCTTTTTGTCATACTGAAACAGCAAAATAAAAATGCATTAAATATCCAAACACACAAAAGCTATACAGCTGAAAATAACTTGTTTCTAAATTAATAAAAAAATAGCAAATCTCTCACCTCACAATTCTTTCTTTTTAAATCTGTTTGCACTTTTCATCTTTTAAGAGCTTTCAGCAGAAGATGAGTAGGGGGTCACTCCTTTTTGTTTAAACAGTCTGCAGTCTGCCAAATGACTCATTGTTGCTGACCAGGGCACATTGTGAAACTTCTCAACCTAAATGAAGTTAATGCTCTAACCCTTCAGCAGAATATATTGTCTGAAACATGTTTATTGAGTCTAACAGCATTCACTAACAACAGCTGGTAATGACATGTGATGGGGAGCAAGTGTCCACATAAATTACCCAGTTAGAGCTCAGAAGACATAGCTACAAGATTAAAAGAAACATGGCATTGTTAATTCCATCTGCTAAGGAAAGTATGCCTGCTAGGGTACTATACACAATTCTACAAATTAATTTTAGCAGTCAGGTAAGAATTTTTTTTTTCTTCTGCTAGCATAATGAAATGCCCATTGTGAGTCCCTCTATCACACAGATTTCCAAGTGAAGCATCATTAAACTGGTTTTAAATCAGTACCTTACCCTAGATTGTGAAGCTTCACATACATTTATTCTGAATATCAACTTATGCATGACTTTGTTGATATCATGAACATTCTTTTCAATGCCATAATATATTCTGGATGCCAGACTGTAAGCATCAAATATTGCATTGGGTCTGCTTTGTCTGGTGACCCAAAGAACTTCACCTGTGTTTGACCTATACCTCTCAAATGCCCTGATTTTGCTTTATAATTTTGTTATGTCTTCCATAACATTTTTGACTTTCTGATAAATCACTGAAATTACATTTAGTCAGTAGTTCTTGACATTCGAGTTTTATAAGTCTTATTAATCAGAAAATTAATTTTGATGTAAAACTTGTTATTTTATTAACTTTTTAAGTGAAATAGTATAATATTTAAAACTTGCATCTGATTTTGAACCTCTCTCCCTTCGTTAATTTTGGCTTTGTCCTTTGTCTCTAATTCATATGCAAAGAAGTTGAAAGCTATGGTTTGACCTCAGTTTCATAACACCTGCATCAGTGAGAGAAGCTTCATAGTGACATATACAGGGTTGGGATGAAGGGCTTTTGTGCTTGCAGCATGTAAGTTATGCGACACTGAAGCACAAAATACCATGTTTTTCCCACCCAATCAGCAAAACATTTTTAGTTGGGAAGAAAATTCAAATGTTTGTGAATTTCTTAAAAATAAGAAACTTGGTAGGTAAGAAGTTATCCCATTTTGCTACCTTTATTATAGGCGTAGAAAAGACAACATGATCTAGCTGTGACACTTTTTAGTGGTGACAAGCAGTGTGTCACCTGTAGAGCAAGGTGTCTACCAGTCAATCAGAATGATATATTTTTAGTTTAAATAATCATCACCTTTTTCTTCATGTTGTTGTTGTTGTTGTGTCTTTCGGCTTTTCCCGGTTAGGGGTCGCCACAGCAGAACTCCAGTCCGCTAATGATTGGCAGTAGATTTTTACGTGCCGACTTGCCGGGCCTGATGCACAACCTTCAATGAAGGAAGGCCCATTCACGCATGTCGCCACACAGAAGACGCTCTAACTGAGAATCGAACGGGACAACATCTTACTGTGAGGCGACAACGCTACTGCAGCACCACCACCGCAGTATCACCTTTTTCTTCATGGAGAAACAGAAACTAAATGCATACAATAGGGTAGTTTCTTCAATGATTTTCACAAAAACATTCAGAAACCATTTTATCTGACTTTGAAAAGCATTGAGAGATTGTTTGGAAACTTAGAAAGTTCTGACCAGTGAATGAACATTTAGCACAATACTGGAAGAAATATTTTTTTAGAGCACTTCTCTTCTTGTAGAAATATATTTTCTTCACACATCTTTAACTTCTTCAAACACTGTTTTTCTTCACTTGCTGAGTTTATTTTCATTTTGGGGATTGTTGAAGAGACACTCTCCTCTTCAAATAAATTGTCATCTGGATCTGAGGTTTTCTTTTTCACTGGATAGTGAATTCAGTATAAGCACTTTTACTGCTAATCATATCAGCTGATCCAGTGATACCAGTAGTTTGTTCTGGTACAGTGTTCCACACATTTGACTAGTTTTGCAGTTTACCTTTCACCTTTTCTGCCTCCCTAAAAATGTCTAATTTGTGGCATATGTCACATTCTGTAGCCAGATATTTGTCAGCTCCTGAATTCAGCCAAATGCCATCATGTTGACCCTGTGAAGAGGGATGCTAACCTTTTGGCTCCTGATATTGCAAAAGCGGTCTCTTCCTTGAATACAATGCCCATTGTGAGTTAATGTTTTCCTAAGATGTACATTATTGACTTTTGAGCTTACTTTCCTGAGTCTTGAATTGTATACATGCACAAGTGTACCTCTGTATGTCACAGGGGTGACCATGCTTTCTTGTCAGTTGTCAACACCGAGGGGTTTTCATTCGGCACAGTATTTATAGCGTATCTTACTTCCATTCTTATTCCCATTCTTGCAGTTTTCATCCATAGTTTGCAATTCTGTAGTTAAATCTCTGCAAATCCTGAATGAATATTAAACTTCAGTAAATGCTGCATTAAAAGCATATAATGCACATGTATGCTGTCCTATGCAAGAACTCATACTGGCACACTCACATATAGATAGTTTACCATTTAACTTGGATGGAAGACTTAGATTTTTGTCCATAAACCAGCTGATAAGGGCTGTAATGATGTATATTATGCAAAAAAATTAAAATAAGTATACTTATGATCAGAGTACAAGGGCTGGGTGCATAATATTGCATGCATACATACATGCATGCATACATACATACATACAGGTAAGGTGAAAGTCTTCTTGAAATTGTTTAAATATGAAGTTTAGTGATGTTGCTGGATAAAACGTCCCTTTAAACACACTGTACTTGCTAATGAATCAAATTATTTATTGCAGCTTCTGGTGCCTGCCAATGACAATTTACAGGACAAAGATGTATGTGTATTTATCGCATTTCATGAAGTAACATTAACTAATCAAGTAGAAGGAAGTATGACAGTCTTTTTACCACATCTCTCACACACCTTTACAGGCCTGCACCACAACCACACTTTCTGATGTCAACTGCTTGCAACAGTTTTAAAGAAAAAAATGTTTTTAACTAAAATGAGAGGAAGGAGGGTTGGGGATGGGTGCAGAGATAGACCCTGATTGGTTTCTGTATTTCAATTGCTAATGTAGTATTCTCGAGGTAAAAACCTGTGAGATATCCAATGCAACACCAGTCTGTCTCTGAAGGCCCCAGGGGCATGTTTAGAGAGGTCTATATGTACCTTGGTACCTACTGGAACAGGAAGGCCACACATTCTCCTAGTTCCCATTTGTGAGCTGTACAAGTTCATCTAAGCCTTTATAATCTCCCTGTCCACTCTAAATTTGTCAATCAATTCTTGCTCTGAAAAGTTAAAAAGTACAATTCTTTGCCTGCATGTCCTCTTTTGAGTATTCTGAGTGCAGCTTATCACACCAGGTTGCAGTATGACAGAAGAAAGCAGCTCAAACTGGGATATTGCAATATTAGCAGCAAAACATACCATCTTCACTAATTGCAAAATCACTAGAGGTGGCACATATTTTCTTTTTATAAGGCAAGTGCACACCATGCACCCTGCACTTGTATAGCAAATCAGAATTCTGAATCACAAAAGGGGGATAAAACCTCATTTACATCTCATTATGTGCTCATTTGTCTACAAAGTTCTTGGCAACTTTTTCACCTTGCATATAAGCACTGATTATGTGTCTGAATCACATATCATGTACACTTGTGTTCAGCCAGTGGACATACCCATTATGCAGTTATTTAGCAACTAGGCACACCATCCCATGTGCTTTTCCTTTGTTCTTTATTTTACTTTATTTATTTATTTAACATCTATTGACCGGGAAAGTCCAACTAGGACAGAGCCTATTTTCATCGGAGGCCTGGGAAGAAACACTCCAGATGCATGTCTTTAGAAAATGGGAGGAAACCAGAGCACCTGAAGGAAACCCACATAAATGTGCAGACTCCATGCAGAAGGCACCCCAGCCGAGAATCGAACCAGAGAACCTCTTACTGTGAGGTGAAAATGTTAACTACTGCAGTACTACGCCACCCATAATGTAAAGTATATTGATTGTGATAAAAAAAGTCTGTGAGGTATATTATTGTACATTGCTTATTGTTAATTGTTAATATTTTATAAATTTTTTTTGTGTAATTAAAAAATAATATAACTTTAAGGGGCAATCAGCTTATCCAGACATTTGTCTTGTGTACTTCTCTGAGCAGCTGCTGTTTTAGGATTCCAATCTAAACTTTTTGACAAGTGAAAGAACTACTTAACATCAAAATAGAAGAAATATTTATATATTTTATGGCAAAATCATACAAAGTGGTGATATTGGTAGCCCATTTCTAATTATAATAATAACCTCCAGGGTGAATGTTGTTAAGGAATAATGGACCTTCCAAAGGAAGTGATGCTGTCTGCTTGTGGTGTTGGACCTCAGAGTACCTCTGGGTCATCTGTTATTCCCCAGTAATACACAGTCTTTCATGTCTCATTACTTACTTATTTATTTACAGTTGATAGTGTTATTTCTGAAGGCCTTATCATCATATCTACGCTAACAGGATTGAAGCAGGTCAGAGCAGGCTACAAAAATGATGCACAACCTGTAACATAATCCATAAAAGTAAAATAACTGAACAATGAATAGAAAAGAGGTACAGACAGAATATGATAAAAACATTTAAGAACCTTAAAGTGCCTTAATGGAGTACACGTTGGCACTGCCTTTCAAACCAGCTGGTGCATGAGAACACTAGGATACAAAGTTGACAGCTGAAGAGAGAAAAAGTGTTATTTCAAGGTAGGGTACAACATAATTGGAAGAACATTCATGAAGAAGAGAAGGAGTCAAAAATAGAGAATCAGTCCAAAAATTATTGGGACAGACTTGTGACCACCCTTATAGAAACCGGGAATGTTGTTGTTGTTGTTTGTCTTTCAGCTTTTCCCGGTTAGGGGTCGCCACAGCGGAACTCCGGTCCGCTAATGATTGGCAGTAGATTTTCACAAACGCTGAGGTGCCAGCTCGACATTCAGCCTTCAATGAAGGCATATAGAAACCCAGAATAAGCTACTATATCTGAAGGACAGGTAGCTTATTCACTAATGAACAAACTAGGTAGAGTGTGGCCCTTACTTGAGACCAGAATCTACTTTTTAGGTTAAGGAATTCTTGTCACAGCGTATTTACCCAGTTTGTCTTCCCAAATTGCATGTGAATTTTCTAACACAACTGGCCTGCGTCAGAATAAGAAGACACTGTAGTGATATTGCCATAAAATATATGACATCAGCACATTTCTATACCGCAACAAGTATTCTGGGTGAAAAAATAACTGTTAGATGAGGTAGTGTTTTAAATGTGAAAAAATAAAATATTACAGGAAAGTTACTGGCATTCATATAACTCATAATTCTAATCAGTATGTCTGGTTGTTTTAGTGTAAGTTAGTGCGAAAATACAGACTGGACTGTCCTAATTCTTTTATCAAGAATAGCCACAGAATTTTTGTACTGTGTATTGTCTGCCTGTGTGTCTGTGTTTCTGTCTGTCCCTGTGTCAATGCATGTGTGTGTGTAAAACAAGGATACATAAAAGGGTGGGGACACTACCAAATGATGACAGATATCATCTAACAGTGAGTGCAATTCACAAAACAGAGCATCAGGAAAATAACAAAAATAGACCTGGGGATACCTAACACTTAACTGAAATTAGCACAGTCCACTATTCCTAGACTCTGTCACTCAGCAAATAGTTTGTAGCATCTATCAGCATCAGGGTGTGGAGTAAAGGTTAAAAAGAAAGAAAATTCTGAGACAGATACAATTACATAGATGTGTTGTGCTAATTTCAGGTCATGTTTACCACTTGACTACTGTCATGCAACACACACATTAGTGTTTAGGGTATTTTAAGCCACAGTGAGCAATTAAGTGCTTTAATCAGTCACTGAGAACCAATCAACAAATTTTCTATCATCAAGAAAAGGAACTGTGTAGCCTTAAAAATATTTTGTTTACAGTATTACTTCCTGCTTGTTTGAACAAAAGGCTGACATCATCAGCAAATTAATTGTTTCTAAGTATTAGGTGTGTAGTTCAGTCTGCCCTATGTTTCTAAAGCTGACAAGAGTTCTTTTTACACATCATCTGCCTTTTTTGTAACTCTGAGATTTAATAGCAGCATTGCCCTGTTTTTACAAAATATGATTATGAGATAGGCAATATGAGCAGCAGGCACGTTTTTCTTTTACAGGTTTAATAAATCAGATATTGGCTATCAAATTAAATACATACCCTAAATATTTAACTTTTTTAGAAAAGTCCCATAAGCATTGAATTATAATTTTGATTCATTGCATCTTACATAAATACTGACAATAATCTACATTGATGTTTCCATTTTAATTACTCCTTTTATAATAACTTGCATTTTATAGGCAAGAAGTTATCCATCTCTTAATTCATCTACTTGGTGATACTTATCTCTACACTTAATGGACTCTGACAATACCACTGGGCAGCTCCTGTTCTAGTCAAAAGTCTTTTCACCCATGCAGTCACCTCTGTGTCAGCAGAGTTTATAAATATAGAACCACTGCTGTGGAATTTATAAGAAGATAAAAGTATTTTTTTGTGAAACTAACCAATGCATGACAGAAATAGTGTGCATTACTTCACAAAACTATTTTGTATAAGCTATATGATCTGTGCTACACAAAAGGAATTTTACTACTCATATCATCCAACATATTATCAGTGAAACCTCATCTTTTTGTGAACATGTATTCATAATTTCTAACAGCCATAATGTATACAGGAGAAGATAAAAGTATTTTTTGTGAAACTAACCAATGCATGACAGAAATAGTGTGCATTCCTTCACAAAACTATTTTGTATAAGCTATATGATCCGTGCTATACAAAAGTAATTTTACTACTCATATCATCCAACATATTATCAATGAAACCTCATCTTTTTATAAACATGTATTCATAATTTCCAGCAGCCATAATGTATACTGTTAATGAACATGTGCACCAAATATATGATACACAGCAGCATAACAGCTTCTAAAAGAGCAGCATCCCAACCATACTACAGCAGAATTGGCATTTGTCTCATTACTTTCCCAGAAAGATCCTACCAGTCCTAGAAGGAAAAGCTACTCTCAATTTCAGTAACTCATTACAAAACAACCTGCACAACTACCAGCATTCTAAACTCCACTTATCTCTAAACAAACTGTAGCAAAGCTTCCTTACACTGTTTGAGTACAACCTGGAAGATATTCTATCTGATCAAGTGAAGTCAGTTGCTGTTTTTCATAGGAAATTTCTGCTGGTGCACTTCCTAAGTATATAGTGGTAGGGATTCCTTTCTTTTGAGAGATTTAAGCCTTCTTCATGTTGGTGCATCCATGAAAATGTAGACATACACACACACACTGATAAGGTGATAAGGTGGACTTGCCCCCCTGTAACATGCTTGAATTTCATATATTCATGGGATTGAATCCTGAACTTATCATTTATTTTGTAATTCATTACCAAAGCATCATATTCAAGTACTTGTCTTGTTTTTCTATTAAGTATCTGCATAACTTGATTAATTAATATCAATAGCATTCTTTCCCTGCCTCTCAACAACTGAGTATTTCAGCAATCTTACCCGGCAGATCCATGCTAATGGTTCATTCAGTAATCAGCTTTCCAGTCATGCTATCCAAGCCACTCCTGCATCCATTGTTTGGATATACTTAAACGAATGTGGAAATTTTGTTTCTGAATTTTAATCATATCTGCAAGCAACACTCAAAATATCTAAAACCTAAGCAGCTGAATGCCAGTTTGGGTTTCAGATAAAATCAAGAAGTAATTTGCACTTTGTTTTCATACCATTCATTAACTCCCTGCCATAAAAGCAATCCCCAAAATTTTGAAAAAAATTAACTGTGACAAAACTGTTAACTATTAAAATGTATTTACATAGAGTATTAATCACTGTGTCCCACTGACAGCCCTGCTATGTGAGTATAACACCAGCTGTAAGGTCTCTGTGCTCTACTGATAGCCCGTCTATGTGAGTACACACCAGCTGTAAGGTCCCTGTGCTCGACTGAGAGCCCTGATGTGTGAGTACACACCAGCTCTATTGTCCCTGTGCCCCACTGATAGCCCTGCTATGTGAGTATACACCAGCCTTAAGGTCCCTGTGTCCCACTAATAGCCCTTCTATGTGGGTATACACCAGCTCTAAGGTCCTTGTGCCCCACTGATAGCCCTGCTATGTGAGTACACACCAGCTCTAAGGTCCTTGTGCCCCACTGATAGCCCTGCTATGTGAGTATACACCAGCCCTAAGGTCCCTGTGTCCCACTAATAGCCCTTCTATGTGGGTATACACCAGCTCTAAGGTCCTTGTGCCCCACTGATAGCCCTGCTATGTGAGTATACACCAGCTCTAATGTCCCTGTGCCTCACTGATAGCCCTGCTATGTGAGTATACACCAGCCCTAAGGTCCCTGTGTCCCACTAATAGCCCTTCTATGTGGGTATATACCAGCTCTAAGGTCCTTGTGCCCCTCTGATAGCCCTGCTATGTGAGTATACACCAGCTCTAATGTCCCTGTGCCTCACTGATAGCCCTGCTATGTGAGTATACACCAGCCCTAAGGTCCCTGTGTCCCACTAATAGCCCTTCTATGTGGGTATACACCAGCTCTAAGGTCCTTGTGCCACACTGATAGCCCTACTGTGTGAGTATAACACCAGCTGTAAGGTCACTTTGCCTCAAAGAACAAGGAATAATCTTAGGCACTATGGTCACAGGCCCAGTATATGTTCATTCACGCTTGGAATGCTGCTATTCCAGTGATCTCATTCACTGTCCTCAGTATTCCATCAGATACCCTACTCCGAGAGAATTGCAGATATTAACAACATTCTTTACTACTGATACAGACAATCACTCTAACATGACTAGCTCTTGATTTCACAAAGAAAGAAGTAAGGGTAACTAATGAGAACAATCATGAATAAATGCTAAAGTAAGTGATCTTTGGTTAAGAACTCAAGAGAAGGTGTTCATAAATATCTGACACTGGCACTGATTGTTAAGACTATGAGCTACACTTCCTATGGTACAGTGTTTGATTCTCTCAGCCCTCATTTGCCTACTTTGTGACCCAAGCATGTCACTTAATCAGGCCGTGTTTAGGAGCAGTTGGGAGTTTGGGCTAGGTGCCTAAGAGGTCCCCTAGACTGAAACCCTAATATCTGTGAACTGTTACAAAGGCACAACCAAGTATCAGAATGCTTGTTTACATATTTATTTTCTTTCTGTGCGACTACAAAGAGAAGCATGATACATATCTCACTTAAAGAAACACTAAAACCTTTCCATAATCCATGTACAGTAGGCATGGCTTCTTTTAAAAAAACAAAAAGAAAATCATGTTTATTTTAGTCGGAGGGCACAGTGATGCCCTTCATTCTAATAACGTTGTTCACCATAGGACACACCCACATCAGACCTTTTTAGCAAATTAATTATTGTAGGGATCAAACAGTAAACTATGGCATTATGCAATAACAAAGTAATTTAAAGACTTCTCAACCACAAGTCCTGACAAATTCTAGAAAACAATGTCTTCACCAACCCGTCTTCTCCTAAACCTATTCACTTCCATTAAGAGAAAAATTAAATGCCCGTATCTCCTAAGAAATCCTGCTGTTATTTCCAAAGTGCATTAGTTTTTTGACTTAATGAAATACAATAACTTCATTCTCCAGCTCAGGCATATGAGACCATATGACCCAGGTTGCCGTGGGTTTACTCTTTATGAAAATATCAGTGGTGTAATTGCGGACTGCTTAGGAATTAATGCTATGGTCAGACAGTACAAATGATAATAAAAACACTTTACTAGCTATCTCACATGCAATGCATAGGAACATTTAAACTTCTATGTGTTTGCTGGCTATTATCTCTCATTTCCCAACTGAAAGCTGCATTATGATATAGAAAGATTAAACTAAACCAAAAAAATAATGCAATCATATAGAGACAAAATAGTCTGGTTCTTATCTACCTGGGGAGAATTCAGCTTATATAAAAGAAAATTATATTTGTAGCTTCATAATTACCAAGACAAACACATATGGTTGGCACAGTGGTGCAGCAGTAGCATTGTCACCTCACAGCAAAAGGTTCTCTGGTTCAATTCTCAGCTGAAGTGCCTTCTGTGTGGAGTCTGCATGTCCTCCCTGCGTTGGTGTGGGTTTCCTCTGGGTGCTCCAATTTCCTCCCACGTTACAAAGACACATGCATCTGGAAAATTTCTCCCTGGGCCACTGCTGAAAATTAGCTTTGTTCCAAGTTGGACTATCTTGGTTAACAAATGTTAAATAATAATAAATAAATATATTTTTATTAATTGCATGCTGTAGTATATTTCACTAACAAGGAAGGTTGTTTTGTCCAATTACAAGTCATTTAGCTAGATTACTAATTTACATTTTAGTTTAATAGGCCACTCATAGGCATCTTTTTGTCTTAACTGTTGCAGGGATAATTTAAAGTTAAACATGGAATACTTAAATTTAACACAAACCATGAACATTTACATTAACATACAGCTGTGATCAGTTAACTGCAGTGGTATACACAGAGGATTATGACTGGTTTGCTAATCATAACCAGCTTATTATTTGTTTGAGAGATGGATGCCAAGAAATTCACCTCGTGAGTGAAGCTCGAGAGTTGAATCTTGGCAATCCTTGCCAAGTACACATAATTTAAGGTTATGATATGCAAACTGATCAATTCTTTGTAGTGTATGGAGCTTTTTCTGCTCCATGTACTACTAATTACAGAGGAAAAAAATCTCTAAGTGCTTTCCCAGCTTTGAAAGCAGTAAAACCAGTAAAACACTTAGCGAGTACAGCCAGAGGGGTAGTGTAATGTAGTCCAATATGTTTACACTTACCTTTCATACCTCTCAACTGTCTAGAATTTCGTGGGACATGCAGAATATTGCTTCATGTTTTTGATGAGTCACTAAATAATGGCACACATTTCAGTTTCAGAGTTTGTATCCTTCAGGAAATGGATGCTAACACATCCTGTTATTCTAGTAACTGAGTTTGTTTGAGAAGTTGGGGACACATTACTGGTACTGACAGCATACAGAAACAAATCTTTTGCTTTCTCCCACTTCATGTCCTTTAGTAAATGCATGCTAATGAAAAAGCTGTTACTATAGTGACTTTCTAAGTTTATAAGAAGAATAATTAAAAAAGAAGTCCCTGATTGTGTTTTTTTTTTTGCTCCCCCATTAATTTGGTCTTTGACTAAATTTCTCGTGCTATGAGAGGTATGCTCTGTGTCCTGTCCCTCTCCCTTCTAACTCTTGAACCATTATAGGCCTTGAATAAAGCCCTGGATCCTCATTATATTATAAAGAAAAACTTGATACACAATATATAAGTTAGCATAGTGGGGTAATGCTGCTGTTTCTGGTTTAAAGTAGATTGGGTTCAAATCACCTCACCCTGTAATTTTATTTTATTTTATATTTTTATGTATTCTCCCATGTTCCCTGGTGTCTGCTGGGGGCGCAGAGCACTAATACTCAGTGGGAGGTGCACAGTTTGACTCTGTTTCAGTGCCTTTAAGGCATGCTATTTAGAGTGTCCCTTGTGTCCAATTGTTCCCCAACCCACAGTCTTTTCCTTTTTTTATAATTGCCCTTAACCCACGTTATGAAAAATTTATTCCTGGTGGCTAGTGTTGCTCTCTGCACTCACTTCTTTGTTATGTGCCTTTCAGGTGTGATCTGTTATCCCTGGTGCTTACTGTTGCCCCTTCCACACTTCTTGTATAACTGCCATAAGGCACAATATGTGCAGTTATCCATGGTGGCTAGTGCCCCCAACCCTAAATGTCATTAAGGCATGAGACGAAAGAGTTATTATCCTTGGTTTCTAATAGATCCCCTGATTCATGTTGTCTTTCTTTTTTTATTAATTATCTGCCTTTAAGGTACGCTATATTATGTATCTCTGGTGTCTAGTGGATCCCCTGATAAATGTTGTCTTTCTTTTTTTCTTAATTACCTACCTTTAAGGTATGGTATATTTTGTATCCCTGGTGCCTAGTGGATCCCCCCATCTAGGTCTTTAAGTACCATGAAGGTACAAGATAACAGATTAATTCCTGATATCCAGTGGTTTCTCCCAACCCAGTTTTGCAGGTCTGGCTCATTAGTCTAGGAGAGTGTGGAGTTATGACAGCCCCCCAACCCCCCCCCCCCCACACACACACACACACACAAACATTTAGTCCACACATACTCATGTTCAAACCTATTCTACCCATTCACGAACCCACTCCTACTGCAACCTCTCATACAGACACTTACTCATATATACACTCACATATGTAGCCTCTTACATACACACATACACCACACACCCCGACACTCACTGTTTGCTAAACTCCCTGATACTTACCTCTTCATGATTAATAAACATGAGTCTCGGCTATGTTCATTAATGTGAGTGGCCATGAGCAGCCATGTTAACTCAATTAATTACTGCAGGCATTTCTTTGGGAGAGGACATGGCTAATTAGTATATACCTCTCCTCCCCCAGAATGTATAATTAGCATTTAGTAGGTCTGCAGAAACAGCCCACCATGGTGCTACATGTTTTCGAATTGCAGCACCACGACAGGGCTATCTCTGAATCAGGAATGGTTACCACGAGATACACACCTCATACACACTTTGCAATAAACTTTCTGAATCAAGCACATTATGTCAGGCCATTTCTGGAATCTAAATGGTGTCTCATCATACTATGCAAGCATTTTAAAACTGGCAATGCAATGCTGATGTGTACACTTTTGAGAATCATTATTTAAGTAGGTCACATTCTACAAATTTGCCTGCTTTTGCTAATGCTAATGCATGTCATTTAACAATGACATTTTCAAAACAAACATTATTAACTGCACAAATAGTTACTGTATCTACCATGAAATCCTAACTGACAAGATGCCAAGGAATAACACTGCTGATCCTAAATGCTTGAAATACCAAAATGGCAAAACTGAAACATAAGCATTTTTTGCAGGAGGCAAGTCCCTCTTCACCCCCCCATACCTTCAAACTTATATACCAACTCCATGTTCACACAAACATGAAGAAGGGAGAAATCTTCCAAAACAAAGGCATCACTGCTGTCTCACACTTAGAAACTGGACAGCTGATTTTATTGTTAGTTATATAGTTAAATACCTGTGGAAGTATTTTTCCCAATATATCACTAAAGGTTTTATAGAATTCTGTGGTCAATCCATCTGGTCCCGGAGCTTTATGTGGCTTCAACTTCTTAATTGCATCAGTTATCTCCTCTGAAGAAATTGGTTTAATTAAGTTCATATGAAGCTCATCACCAATCTTCGGAAAGATAATTTTCTGCAGAAAATCATTATTACTCTTATTTATATTAACTTCCTGTTGTTCACCATATACTTGTGAAAATATTAGTTCAAATACCCTCATAATATCTTCAGTATTGGTATATGTTTTATTATTAAAGTGTATTTCAGACATTTGAGAAGGTATTTTCGATTTTTCAACCATTTCACAAAAATCCGAATTTGAAAATTGGTAATCAGTTGATAGACCTTAAGAAATTCCCACTTATAAGTAATTTAACCATATTTGATTTATATCCCTTTCTAGGAATCTCAATACATAACATACTAAGAGAGATGGATCTCCCTAACTCGTATTTAATTATAAGACAGTTAAAGGACTTATCAATAAGCTATTTTAGTAATAGGAATTTTAAAATTAAAGAAGAAGATTTAAACATTTGCCTAAACTTATGGCAAACATTAACACAGGAATGTAAATATATAACAGCGTCATATAGTTTGATGAAAGAGGTGAAATACAATAACCAAATACTTTTATCGAAATACTGGAAGGAGAAATTGTTAACGATTGAAAATAGTGAGAGCAATTAACTTAACCTTAAAATCAGTGTCCCTTCAAAAGTTATTATTTACTCAGTTGATGATATTTAATAATGCGTATTATACGCGTCTCACTTTACATACATTTAACTCAAAAAACTCACCCAAATGCCCATATTGTATAGATCAAACGGCTGACCTTTTACACATGTTCTGGAGTTGTAAATGTATTTTTAAACTCTGGAATTCTTTGAAATTCCAACTACAAAAAATGGGATATCAACAGTCTACACTTTCTTGGGAGTTTATGATTCTGCATATTCCACCAACTAATTTGGATAGATCCCAAAGGATCATACTCGTAAATATCTTTTTGTTAATGAAGCTATATATAGCTACAAATTGGCTGAACCCATCCCAGACTTCATGGGAAAAGAGTGTAGCGATAAAACTTATCTTAGCACATAAATTATTAATTAGTGATCATAAGAAAAGTGTAAATAATACAAAAATATGGGAGAAAATCTTTAACATTGTCTTAGCTTAAGGTTCCATTCCACTTTTCTCTGGGAAGTACAGACTAACTATCGAGTTGTCTATAGATAAGTATTATACTGATACTAGATTTTTAGTCTTTTTTTTTTTTCTCTCTGTAATATCTATTTAGAAGTGTATAGTTATGTATAATGACTCTATGTAACTGTTGGAAGCATTCATGTATATATTGTAAATAGGTTGTAGTATTGTATTAACATTTAGAATAAAAAGAAAAATAAAGAATTATTATTGAAAAAAAAAAAATAGAAACTGGACAGCTAGTAATTTCCTATGGATGATAGTGTTCTATTTCTTAGTGCCCTGTGATTTGGTCACTTGATGCTTGAGGAATCTAATTTTGACTGCATGTAGCTCTACCAGTATAACATGCTCTGCTGTTACTTCATAAAAATGTAGATGCTTCTAGACTGGCATTGGCATAACCCTGGTAATATATGAGGTGCATCACTTGCACAGAAAGCAGTTCACTATTTATTTATTAAAATATTTTTTTATAAATATAGTTAAAGAGTTTGGATGAAGTGGATCACACCAAAGCTTTCAGTAGCAGCCCAAGGACTGGGAGTTGGTAGCCTTTATTGTAGAAAATCTGCTTAATTTTAGATACAAGAAATTAGTACTGAATTTATGTTAAACCGAAATCTTCCACATAAAATAAAATAAAATATGCACATTTACATGTGGTAGCTATTCAGCTTACAGTAATATTCTTATAGATTCATATGTAAGTATTAGGCTAGCTGTCCTTGCAGGACATTTTAAGCCTGGCCAGTTTTCCTTTTGTGCTAAAATTATCCCATCCCACTTGGTTAGAGATTGGCCTTACCCATTCCCATGGCTGATAATTATATATTACCCCTAATGAGAATAACTGAGATTGTATCATAGATAATTAGAGGGGAGCCATCCATGGGCTAAAACATTTAGGACTTGCCTTTGCCCATTAGTAGTACAGGTAGAAGTCCTGGGGAAAATTTTGTTTTCCCATCCATAAAGCCAAGTTGTGCTTGAATATGGACAAGGATGAACTTTGTTTAATGTGGACTGGGACTCTGTTCCAGACCAGCGGTATCCTCTGTGAGATATACCTGTCCCTCCAAACCTCTCTGGTGATATTGCAGAAAAGGTTCAGAGCCGTAGACTGAATATTTCTGATAACATTTGAATTTCTGATGCGCAGTAAATCTATCAGCAATGGGTCAGAGAGGTTGCCATATATGCCAGATACAGGTCTCCTCTTAGCAGTCTGTAAGATATCGAGTATAGTGACATGACTTTGAGTTGGTACATGTAGGACATGTTGTTTACTCCTTGTATCCTTTAAGAAAGGAATTTATGTGACTTCCTGTTGTTCCATACTCTTAAATCTAATATGTTTAGTCATCCTATAAATGAGGTTTATTATTTTAATTATTATTCTAACTATAACATCAAGTTAGTTGTTTACACTGCATCATAAACTATGTGTGTGTGTGTGTGTGTGTGTGTGTGTGTGTGTGTGTGTGTGAGAATCATTTTATATTTGCAAAACATTAAGAAGATAAATTGCAGAAGGATCTGACTGAGATTGCTACACATGGGTCTGAGGCAGAAAAGACACTGGTCTTGACTAGTATTTTGCCATCACCCGGAATGATGCTGAGATTCAAGGACAAGATAATTGATTTAAATGGCTATGTAGTTGGTGTCATTCTAGGAGGATCTAGTATGTATCATCTTGGGATGAGATGGCTGACACTTTTTCCTAATTTGCCAGGGATGGCATGCACTTCTCTTACCAAGGCTTTTACATTCTGGTTAAAGCTTTTGCTGTCTCTATAGTACCTTTTTTAGCAGAGCCCATCTAATGGACATTCCTACCTAGTAAATTCTAATTTGGGACTCATTAATGTGGCTCTGCTCAATGCCAAGTGTTTTTACAAAGAAATGCCCAAACTTAAGTACCTCCTGCAACTTGAACACATCAATATATGTTTAGTTACAGAAACATGGCTTCAAAGCATTGAAATGATTCCCTCTGTTCCTGTGTATAATGCCTATCATGTCTTCATACCTACTGGCAGTTGTGGGAGAGTATTAGTATTTGTTATGGATGTCATCATCTCGTGACAGATTTCTTGGGATACCACATTTTAACTTCTAGAATTCTAAATAACCCCAAAGAAGACTAATTACCACTTCTGAGCACAATAGCTATCTAAATGTATTAATTGAAATTACCATATATCCCAAGACTTTTCTACTAGAGGACTTCGCCTATCCATCAAAAACTGGCTGATCTATGCTGCAAATAGTCAGCATGACCAGAGCATCCTTAACATTATAAATGCTAATTCCGTTTCACAAATAGTTAACAATCCTTAGTGGCCCTGATATACTGGATCTAGTCCTCACAAGTATGGTCACTTCTTGCACATATCTATATGTATCATCATGCCTTGTTAAGTCAGACCATAATTTGGTGACTTTTTCTTTAAACTGGTGGTGCTTCCCCTGTAAATGGCTCTGTGTTCAGGAACTTTTCAAAAGCAAGCCTTTTTCATTTACTTGATGATCTAAATAAATTCTGCTGTAGTCCTGTGAAGGATCCTATTGCTAAAGCTCCTACCTATGCCTCGACTTCTACTCCCACCTAAGTAGTTTTAATGATAATGCAGTCCCTATCTGCAACAAATATAATAAGAAGTTTAAAAACAAACCTATGTGGTGGAATACACATATAAATAAATTATATAACAAAAGCTAGAAACTGATTAATGCTTATAAGAGGTCTCACCCTTGCTTATCTTAAGAGTACACTTAAGCAAAGAGCTTAAGGGAACCTCTAGAAATCTCAAAGCTGAGTACAAACTTAAAATAGACATTAGAAACAAAAATAACTGCACAGATTTCTTTATCTATGTCAGAAAGTTAAGAATCAACATTGAACATTGTTCAGAGCTAGTCCACAATAATACTACAGTCTGACCCAATGAAAATATCTAATTAGCTACCAAATTTAGCACAAATTTTACTCCGCCCACTATTAAAGCTATCCCACAGGTTCCACAGGTTCCACAATTTCAGCCACCCCCTCATTATCTCAGTCTTCATTAATATGAACATCTAAACACTGAAAATCTCTTAACCCTGGACCCTCATTAGTTTTCCTCTTTAACCTAGTTAATTTCTTTGAAAAAGTAACTGAAGCATTGGATAGTGGTTATGTAGTGCATACAGCATATCTAGGCTTTGCCAAGGCCTTTGACACTATTTCCCATGCAGGCATTATTGATAGACTTGTAAATCTGAATATAAAACCTTATAATGTGCAATGGATAGCTAACTGTTGTCTGACAAGCCCATGTGGTTAGAGTAGCAGGTGCCACTTCTGAAAGTAAAAAAAGTTGCCAGTGGTGTACTGCAGGACTCAGTTTTGGGCTCTTTCCTATTTGGCATATATTTTTCAGACCTTCAATCCAGCACTTCTGGCCTCTTATTAACTAAGTTTGCAGATGACTGTAAGTTAGGTGTTGTTATTCATTCTTCAACTGACTCACAATTTCTCCAACATGTGGCTTAGACCATTTTAATATTTAGTTCAAGGATAATGGTTTCAAATTAAATGTAAACAAATGTAGCATAGTTAATTTTTGTAAGCAAAACAGTTTCACTTACTGTATAGGAGATGCACCCTCCAATCAGTCACTGTTGTAAGGGATCTGGATACTCTTGTTGATAATTTCTTATCATCTGGCCATCATGTCTCCACAGTAGTTTGGAAAGCCTTTTATCTGACCCATGTAATTTTCAAGAGCATCTCCACTAGATTCAAGGAAGTCTTAATTCCCCTTTGATCATATCTTAGCAGACCTGTTACTGAATGTAATTCACCTTTCGACATGTATTTATCTAAACCTTTCACAGAACATGAGAGAGCTCAGAGATTCATTAACTAAAAAGATCAGTGGCCTAAAATATCTTAGCTATCAGGAGAGACTGGAAACCTTTTCTCTGTATTCAGTCTCTTAGAGACTCCTCCATGGAGATCTATGTCTGGCCTTTCCTGCCATGAAAGATTGAACCCTATTAGGTTCATAGGTTCATAGGTAGATACTAGGCTATCTGCCATAGGGCATTTATAAGCCTAGCCAGAGTGTATTTGGCTTCTGCCTCCCTATTAGATTAGCCTACTGTGCCTCTGTAAAGTAGGTCACAGAAGGTACCCTTTTAAGATTAGTTTACTGTGCCTCTGTCTAGCAGGGACACAGGAGAGATCCCAGGGGTGAATTTGCGATTTCCCATCCACGCGTCCAAATTTCGCTTGAAGAGGGTCAGCGAGGGGCTATGTCTAACATGAATTGGGATTATATTCCAGAGTGAGGGGAGCCTCTAGGAAATGAATATGTCCCTCCAGCATGTCCTATTTATTTTTGTGCTGAGGTTTAGGTCCCTGGAGCGTGTAGCTCTAAGGGACTTGGATTTTTTGAGGTGGAGCATGTCCATTAATTCTGGGTTTGACATGGCTTTGTATGTCAGGCATAGATCGCCTCTGAGTAGGCGGTAAGCAACTGAGTAGAGCTGGAGTTTCTTTAGTCGAGCTGCATAGGACATCCGTTTGTAGCCCATGATCCTCTTGGTGAGGTACTTTTGGGGTCTCTCCAGTTGCTGCAGGAGTCGGGTAAGGTACATCCCAAAAGGGGCATTGTATTCAATTATGGGCCTGATGAGTGACAAGTAGAGGGGCACAATGACTTCTCTTGATCTAGATGCGAACCCTTTCGTGATAAGGTGGGCTATATAGAAGGTCTTTCTAACCACTTTGGCAATGTGATTATCAAAGGAGAGATTACTATCTACATTGGTCCCCAAATCTCTAATTACTTCTTCCGTACTTAAAGGATTACCACCTATGTGGTAATTTGTGGGCACCTTGTTTTTCCCAAAAGGGATGACTATTCACTTTTTAGCATTTAGCTTGAGGCCATGGTTCTGGCACCAAGCATCCGTCTCTGTGAGACCATTTTGGAGGATGCTTGTGTCAGCTGGAGATTCGATTATGGCCCCCAGTTTGCAGTCATCTGTGAACTTTGTCAGCCATAATCCCCCCGTGTTAGCCTGAACCTCAGAGAAGTATATACCGAACAAGAGAGGTCCCAGATCTGAGCCCTGTGGGATGCCACTTGTAACTGGTTTGGATTCGGACATGGCACCGGTGATTCTGACCATGTGGGTTCTATCTCTGAGCCAGTTTGCAACCCATCTTGTGATATAGGGGTTGATATTTAAGCTGGTAAGCTTATTTATGATGCCCGAGTGGGGTATTGTGTCGAAGGCTTTTGCGAGGTCCAGGTAGGCTGTGTGGACTATCTTGCCCTCATCTATGGCTTTGGTAACTGTTTCAAAGAAATCAACTAGGTTTAGGAGGCAAGATCTGCCCTTAACAAAGCCGAATTGGGTAGGGTCCAGTGTCTGGAGGCTCCCAATGTCTTTGTTTATGAGTTCCATGATAATACGCTCCATAGCTTTACAGACCAGACTAGTTAGGCTTATGGGCCGATAGTTTCCGAGGTCCGTTGTGGCACCACCTTTGTGGAGTGGGACCACTGTAGCTGTACGACATTCTTTGGGTACATATCCTGTAGTAAGGCTAAGTTTGAACAGTGACTTAATGTGAGGGTTCAGTTCTTCTTGGAGCTCGTGTAAGACACAGCCTGGGACACCGTCCGGTCCCATAGATGCTGTGTTTTTTGCTTTGGAGAGGGCAGCTTTCACCTGTGCATCTGGGATGTCAAGGAGGTTACATTCAGTTGGGATAGGCGTTTGCTCCTTTGGGGGGAAGGGGGGGAGAAGTTTGCGCTGAATCTGTCTGCCAGAATGTTGGCTATGTCTGTAGGTTTGGTATATTTTGTACCATTATGCAACAATTCAGAGCATATCTGGGAGTTTCTGCCCATGTTTCTGACATAACTAAAGAAGGCCTTGTGATTATCTTTAGTGTCTAGGGCAATTTTTCTTTCGAAACTGGCCTTTGATGATTTTATGAGGGATCGAAGTTTCTTGCTAATACTGATCAGAGATGCCTTCCCTTTTTGGGATTTTGCTCTGTCATGTAGTAGCTTCCTCCTTCTGTTGTATAGCTTATTTATGGCCGGGGTCCACCAGACCGGTCTCCTGTTTTTGGAGGAGTGAGTCTTGGTTTTATTTGGGATAGCACGATCCATGCATTCCTGCAGGTGCTCATAGAATGCATTTGTAAAGGATTCTGCGGATTGGGCTGTATTATCCTCTGGCCCAGGGGCTTTGAAGGATTCCACCTCAGTCTTGAGAAGTGCAAAGTTGGCTTTGGAGAAATTCTTTACAGTGACTTCCTTGGCTGGGCATGGGGACGGGATATGGATGTCCAGGGAAATTTGTTTATGGTCTGATCTTACCAATGAGGGGTTTACCTCTGGTGTGGAACATAGAATCCCCATGTTGGTGATGACCAGGTCCAATATGTTGTTCCCTCCTGTGGGAGTGGTGACCAGTTGTTCCATTGCATTAGAGTTTATAAATTCAAGGAACCATTGGGCGAGGGTGTTTGGGCTTGAGTAGTTTTCCCAGTCAATGTTTGGGTAGTTGAAGTCACCCAATAACATAGTGTTTGGAGAGACCTTCATATTCTCCAGTGTTCTCAGGAATGCCAAGTGGGGTTCCTGTAATAGGGAGGGTGTTCTGTAGCAGGCTACAAACTGAAAGGCAGTTTTGCCCGCTGTTAGTTGCACATGGATGGTTTCCGATGCTTCGTGCAGTGCCACTAACCTGGAGGTGTAGGTATCTTTGATGAATATAGATACTCCCCCTCCTTTTGTGCTTTGGTCCGAGTCTTGGTGCTGAAACGTATGGTATGAGTTATAACCTGGTAGTGCTGGGGTGCTCTCAGGAGCCTTGAACCAGGTTTCTGTTACTGCACAGACATAGATTTTCTCCATACTGAGGAGAGTCTCGAGTGCGTGCATCTTGAGGTTTAGATTTCTGGCATTGAGTAGCATTACCTTTAGTTTTTTTATCTTTGGGTTGTCTATGGAGGTGGGTTTGTCCTTTGAGCCTTGCCTAAAAAAGGCACTATGGGGGTGGCAAGAGCCTTGGCCAGTATACGAAAGCCTAAGGGTGACAGGTGCAATCCATCCCTAGCAAAGCAACGTGGCTTGTCGAGCATGTCATCCCAGGCTGACAGACACCGGATCCCCTTTGAATGACACCAATACTTTAGCTAATTGTTGAAACTGATTATTTTGTCTTTATACTATGGCATCATTCTTGGTGAGGGCAAGATGCTACTCAAGGTCAGGGACATACCAGCCTGGGCTACATGGTCAGAGAGCTCCTCTATGTCTCTTTTCATGCAGTCCAGGGAGGTACGTCTCAGGTCATTCACACCAGCATGGACAATGATGGACTCATACTTGTACTTGCTTTGGAGTAACCTGAGTGCTTGTGTTATGTGGCGGATCCTGGCACCCAACAGGCAGCTTACAGTGACCTTCTCCTTGTTCAGTCTGGTGAGTGGGACGTCAGTGTGCCGGACAATAAAGTCCCCTATAACAAGTGTATTTGGTGTATTGTTTGGCCTTATGGGCTGTGACTGTGAGGCACACTGATTTTGTGAGATACGTGATTTGTGGGTATTGTTGAGGGGTGGCTGTTGCTTGGATATCTGCTTAGGAGGTCTTTGCTGTTTAGGCGGATTTTTATTTAGAGCCTCCGAGTATGTTTTTGTGTGTTTATGTGTTGGGTATGCAGATGCAATAGGTCTGTTTGAGACTGGATTTGTGGTGTGGGTGGTTACCTTTTCCTCCTGGCTGACTGTGCCAGTCTTGGGTTGAGAGAGCTCTGCCTCCAGTTTGGCTGTGTAACTGCATCTCTCACATGTATTAGAGTTTGTTGGAAGGAGGAGAAGGTTGTCTGTGTACATAAGGCAATTGTAACATTGCCTCAAAATTCCCAGATTCACCAGCAGGACTTGAGAGTAACCTTGAAACTGACCCTTGGACATACCAGATTAGTATAGGGAACTGTTTTTTTACTGATCAGATTAGGGAAGGGAACTGATTTTTCACTTGATCAGGAAGGACCAATCGGGAGTCTAATACTTATGAGAAGTCAAGGAGGGTGTAGTGCTTTAGTTAGTGTTTCCTTATAACAGCTGAGCAAGTGCAGGGCTTTAGAAAGAGAATAGAGTGATTACTTTGAGAGTTTGAACAGTTCTAAGGGAAAAAGTGAAGAGCAGACTTTGTGGAGCCTGGAATAGTTTAAACCTGTTTAGGCGGCGCTGCCCAACGCTGCTCAGTGCGCAAAACCGTGCAAAAAGAGAGTTGTAGGGTTTTAAGAGAGAGAGATCAAGGTGTTTAGAATTGACCCAAAATGGCCAATAAAACTACAGCTTCTAGGTAGTAACCACTCCTTCAGGGACAGGCAGGCTGTTCAGTGTTAACCACTCCCACTGGTGAACACAGAGACTTCCCTTTAGCCCAAGCAAGCACTGGCCTTCTAGAAACTTCCAAACAGTTCAGAACAGCAAATCTGTAACTGAACTTTCTTAACTTTCAGAAAGTGGGAAAAAAGCAAGATTTTTTTGTTTTTTTTTTTCCCTTTTTGTTGTAGTTTAAAGGTAGCAGAGATACACAAGCAGCAAAATAATCAAAACAGTGCAATAAATGACCCCACACTTGAGTGCTAGGCCAAAATCAGGTAAAATGCAGTTTTTAGAGAAAAAAATGATTTTAAATTAAGTGCAACACGGGAAATGCAGTAAACAGGCTCTAGATGTGTTCCAAGTACTGTTACTGTTACAGATATAAACTTTAGCAAGCTGGAAAATGCCAAAAAGTAGGCGGCAAAGCAGTAAAACTTAACAACAAATCAGAAGAAAATACTTAAAATCACAAAAGTGGCTCCTTTTCTTCTCTCAGCGTTTTCTCCTCTTGGTAGGTGCTTCAGCAACATCTAGCAAGCCTGAAAAGATGCCAAAACCACAAGGCAGCCTGGTTTTAAGAGAGAGAGATCAAGGAGTTTAGAATTGACCCAAAATGGCCAATAAAACTACAGCTTCAGGTAGTAACCACTCCTCCAGGGACAGGCAGGCTGTTCAGTGTTAACCACTCCTACTGGTGAACACAGGGACTTCCCTTTAGCCCAAGCAAGCACTGGCCTTCTAGAAACTTCCAAACAGTTCAGAACAGCAAATCTGTAACTGAACTTTCTTAACTTTCAGAAAGTGGGAAAAAAGCAAGATTTTTTTAGTTTTTTTTTTTCTTTTTGTTGTAGTTTAAAGGTAGCAGAGATGCACAAGCAGCAAAATAATCACAACAGTGCAATAAATGACCCCACACTTGAGTGCTAGGCCAAAATCAGGTAAATATTTGACCTCCTTTTCCTTTGCAGAATTAATGGTACATGAAATACTCATTTAAAAGAGGTAACTCTTCCTCAGCAGATAAACAAGACATGTTGATGTGATAAATTTATATCCCAATGAATCCCTCGCCTCTGGAATAAACTTCCACTGCATGTCATGCAGAGTAGCACCCTTGCCACCTTCAATGTAAACCAAGATAATTGGATGGGCAGCCTCCACCTCTCTCCTAGTCAGTCTTGTCTTGTCCTCCATGAGGCTAGAGAGACATTTTGATTAGAGTTGCTTGGCTGGGTTTGAAATGGTCTGCAGACTGATTGCCTAGTACTTAGCTATGAACCCATAATGGTATATGCAAACACTTGTATACAATCAAAAAGAAAATTATTAGCAGTATTTTAGTAAGACATAACTTTAATTGTTTAGAATTTAAAAGTTTTATTTTTTTTTTTGTCACAGAAACTGTGATTCTTCTTTAAGTGGTGGTAATATGAGTAAAATGTCAGAGTATAAAGAATACCACTGGCAAATAGTATTAAAAGTAGATTTGTTCCCTTGTCTTACCAAGGTAATTAGTTTCAAGAATCTTCTAAATCAGAGGCATTACGGTATTAAACATTTCTTATCTAAGGAGCTTGCATTTTAATTTTTGTTTTACATCTGATTAAACACTGTGTGAAAACACTTGCATTATGTTTTGAGTCTAACTAATAAAGGAGTTACAAACACTATAGATATTTTAAAATGCCTCTAGATTCAGTTTTCCATATTCTGTAGTACTCATTACTACAGACAGAAACAGTTTTATATCACACACAGGAGAAACATTTCACAAAGCGTGTTAGTGGAAGAATTTTCCAATGTAGATTGTTCAACTAGCATGACAGAGGGAATCTCTGATTCAAAAGCAAGATACAGCTTCATAGAGAAACACCTAATTAGCAGCTAATTACCATGTCTCTGAATCAAACACTGTGTTGTCAGACCTGACCTCACTAGCATTTTCCCTCACAATACATGCAAAGCTGTAGCATGGGCACCCCCAACACATTTGTAGCATGGGCACCCCCAACACAAACACTCTCTCACACATCCTCACAGTCATAATGATGCCTCATAATACTTGTTCACATTCAGAAATGTTCAGTCCTACACCAGTATGCACACTCAGACACCAACACACACTCACACAATCAGATTCTCATGCTTACCTGTCACAGAACATGCATAGATGCACACACACATACACACACACACACACACACACACACACACACACACACACACACACACACCTCCTCAATACCTATCCTGTAGTCACTATTGGAACAACGTCTTTCCCATTAGAGTGAATGGGTGAATGCTGTCAAGAGACATTCAATTTTTCCGAATTTAGAATGATTCTTTAAATAGTTTAGGAATCATTCTACAGAATTATTCCTCTACTGGAACCATTTCTGGAAAAGAGTACGTAGCTAATTTGTATTAGCCTCTCCCCCCTGGACTACCACATTTGCACTTGACTTCACCAGTGAGACCACTGTCTGTGCTATGGCCAGTGTGGAAGAGGAAAACAGTAGCAGGAGAGCAGTCCCTGAATGTCAGGCTTCTCAGATTTGGACATTTCCCAAGTTAAAGGAAAACTCACCCTCAAGTGTAGTTTAACTCAACCCTTAGGTTCCTTTTCTCCATACAATATGGTTTCAGTGCTGTTTATGCACCAGAAACCTGTCTGTACTTTATAAAATGTTAATTTCTCAGCCTTGGAATCAAATGAAGACAAAGCTCACCCACCTGTTTTTTTTTAAGCTTTAACTTCTCACATATTTTGGCAGAGGAATTTGTCTCTGCTTGCATGACATAGCTCAGTCACAGGGAAATCTGAAGTTCTCCCTATCACATACTGCCTACAGTCTTACACAGGCAAATAGTCCTACTGATGTCAGCAGGTCAGCAGCTGCTAAAAAGAAGAAGACAGTTCTGAAACTATTTTCCAGTGCCTTTACTACAAAGAAGAAATCAATATCAGTGCACCTTTTTGATAGGGTTACCACTTGTCTCTTTTTCTATACAATTGTATTGATTTGAGCAGTTCTGACCCATGGGAAGAAGGACATGAAAAATGACAAGTGACTTGATGTTTTACAAGAAAAAAATATTTAAAACATTTTTTCTAAATGTCACATAAAGGTTTGATACTACATTTAAGTCATCTTAATATCCTATAAAGTAGTAAAATCAACCACTATTGCACATCAGAGTCTTTATTTTGGTTATTGTTCTTCTTCTTTCGGCTTTTCCCGGTTAGGAGTCACCACAGCGGAACTCCGGTCTGCTAATGACTGGCAGTAGATTTTTATGGTGCCAAGGTGTCAGCTCGATGCCCAACCTTCAACTAAGGCACGCCCATTCATGCAAGTCTTTCGAACGCCACTCAACTGCAGGGAGGACATGCAGACTCCAGACAGAAGGTGCTCCAGCCGAGAATCGAACGGAAGAACCTCTTGCCATGAGGCAACAATGCTACCGCTGCACCACCATGGCTTGATAAGATTAAAATAATATTATTTTATTTGATGATGGCACTCTTTGCCATGCGCAGTCAAAAGTTTCAGTACGGATCTCCCTCTTTGGACATCTAAAATGATAGCAACCCTAACAGACTAACTCTTGTTTTTTTTTCATAAAACTGTTTCAGTTACAGAAAATACCACTTACAAGTGAATCATTATACAAAATATTTAGTCAGCTACTAGGGTTGCCATCTTTCAGTAAGACTACCTCCAAGTTTATTGACCGATAAAACTTTCAAAAATACATATGTCCAAAACCTCCAAACAATGGTGACAAAAATTACAAATTATACAAAGTTCCTGGAAGATTTCTACAGCATCCTTTGGCAGTTGACATTTCCTGATGAAGACCATCCACATTGTACCTATATAATCATGGTAATAAAGTTATAATTATTATATTATATGATTATGGTTGATTCAAAAAAACAAAAGGGAAATTGATTTGGCTTAAAATGGCCCATGAGGGCAGCTTGCCTAGTACTTACTTATGGGGGTTGGAATAATGGTTAAAGTGTTTGCCTCACAGATGAGAGTTACAGCAAGGGAAATTGGCTAGGCTTAAAGTGACCCACAAGGGCAGGTAGCATAGTACTTAGCTATTACCCTATAAACAAGTATAGATACTGGGTATGAATCAGTAAGAAAGGCAAAGGCAAACACAGAAAATGAGCCAGATGAAAAGGAAGAGGGAGAAAAAGAGGTTTCAGATTCATGAGGAAAGAAAAAGGTCATGGTAGCAATACAAACGTTGGTCAAAAAAGAGATGCAATGCAGTGAAGATGGGGAAATGGCAGACATTATTGATAAATTAGTTATGCTCATATTCACAAAAGATTGGGAAGGGGGAAAGAGAGGAATGACAGATTGTCATATACAAAAGGAAGTTGTAAAAATGGAGCTTAATGAGTTAAGTGAAGATAAGATACATATTCTCTGGTATGCTAAAAATCCTCTTACAGAACTCTTAATCCAGTCTCTTAGCAGCAAGCTTCCAGAATATTGGAAGGAAGCCACTGTGCCGCATATTCACAAGGGGGGATAGAAGTGATGTGGAAAAGTACAGGCCATAAACCTGATACTGACAGAAGAAAAAGTCATAAAGAAGATAGTGAAGGAAAAAGCAGTTAGTTTGCTGGAAAACATAACTACAGGATAAATACTAACAAGGGTTTGTGAAAAAAACACATCATGTCAGTTCATCATAATTCATGTTTATAACTGAGTTAGACTGGAATTTGATAAAAGAAACACATTTGCTGTTGTATACCTTCATTTTAGTAGAGCAGATCCTCACAGGAGATTGACAAGTAAATCTAAGGGAAGCAAGAAGAAAGTAGACTAAAAGAGTATAAGGGTAGCTGCATGGCAGAAACTAATGGGACCGGCTAATGGAATCCAACCAAAAGGATAGAAATTGTTCAGTGGGGTTCAGATAGAGTTGGTCATGTGAGCAGTGTTCTCTGACAACTTTGGGTCGAGCATCATACGGGGCATTAAGATAAGGATCAAGCTATTTGCAGATTACCCTGACAGTGAAAGTTTGTGGAGGGTGGCAAATCTTCATAGTACCTAAGAAGACTGGCAGATTGGGGTGAGAAGTGGCATGTTAGGGTTAATAACTGAAAGAGGAAAGCACTTCATATGCTCTGTAAAAGTCATGTAATGGAATAGCAGCTGAGAGAAGTGGCCTTAAGAATCAACATTTGGGAAAAATACATTTTTGTGCTTAGACTATCAGTACAAATTCCACTAGGCAGAAAATGAAAAAAAATGCAGCCAAGGCTGTTGAGATGTTGGGCGGTGTACACTAGACAATAGATCCTAGGAACAAAACAACCTTGCAATTCTATATATCTCTGGTTAAGCCATTACTGAAGTATTTTGTTTATTGCTAGTGACATATAGGGATAAGAATTTGAGCTAGTTGAGAAAGTGCCAGGAAAGGGGGTACTGGGGGATAGGAGGATAGGTTATAAGAGCTAAATCTGCCCTCCCTTAAGGAAATGAAAGAAAGGGGGAAAGACAATACAGGTGCACAAGACCAGTAGTGGATAGTGTGACAGCATAGCCCTCAAAAGGAAGAAAGGACATGTCGAACAGATCAAGGATATAAAGTTCCACTTTAAACTGAATTTTTTTGGCAAGTGTAGTGATAGAGTATGTTACATGAACTGGTTGTGGAATATGAGGCTACACAGTTCTGTCTAAAGATTTGAGATTGGTGAAGGGTTAAGAGAACAGACATAAAAGTGACAAATAAAAGATGCTAGCTATACAAGTAGCGCAGAATAAATAGGCAGCTTGTCTTTGCATGTCATCATACTTACGTAATTTAATGTTCTAAAGGGAGTGTAATCAATACAAAGTCAGCACACCAGTATGTGGCTGCAGTACATCTCAGGAGTATGTCATTCCATCAATGATAATTTCATCCAGAGAATTTTTTTTTGCAATGAGTTAATTGAATATCAGTTTCAGTGAGTTTAGCTCTTAATTATTTTTTGTTTTGTTTTGCTTTGAAAGCTATTATTCAATTTATTTTGCACTTTTGTGACAGTTTAAAATGCTATTGAATATTCTGGAGTTGTTCAAACTTTGGTAGCAATTCTGTTTCAGTGTTTTAGGAATCATAGTTCTGCAGATAAGGAGCACAGTGAGTTTCAGTATAGGTGACCATTGTACTTTCGCCAGATTTACGTGGCAAAGGAGTTTTTCATATTAAAGTAAGGGAGTAATGGGCTGCAAACTCATCCCCATCAGGTGAAACATCCACTGGGAAAAATGTTGTTTTAGTACAGTCGTACCTCTCAACCTTTTAGCACAAGAAATCTGGACAAAGCCAAAAATAATGTGAGGACAAATGTCCCAAAACAAAGACACATTTTAAATATTGCTCTTAATAACTTAGAAATTTGCTGGAATGAAAGGTGGTGTATTAACATGAATTTTCTGAAGGATATGAAGTCTGAAAGTCAAATGTCTGTCATTATTTACTGACTTCAATTCTCAATGGCTTGCAAGAAAGCCTCAAATTTTATTATGAACAGACTGAAATATGATGCAAAAATATGGACATTCTGTGAAAATCTAGATAGTTGAGAGGTACAGTATGAGTATTTTTATTGAACATATATTTTATTTGAGAGCTGTGTTGTTCTGATGATTTTGTTTACTTTTTAAGGAATTAGCAGGTGTGAGCTTCAGTGCAGTGGTATGAATTCATACATTTTCAAACAAGGCAAAATTCAGTTGCATGGCACACATTATAATGAGTATTGCAGAATCAATTGATTTAAATGGATACTTGAAAAATGCATAGGCAAACTAATCTTGTTGGAAAGCTAAACAAAATAATCAAAAATAATTCCACTGAACTGCTGCAAATAGATTCATAGATAAAAGTAATTGTATCTGCAATAAAAGAAATTATATAGTGTTCATGGTCAATAAATGTTCTCATGTAAAACAATGATTTGAAGTGTATGAAGATGATGTGCTTCTGCCTACTGCTTTTTTTTTCTGAGTAGTTATATTTGAATATTGTAATTATTGTAAATCTCAATAATGGATTAGGCTAGAACAGATTATACAGATGAAATCAGAAACCCCTTAATTTTGTTTATAGAATCCTTTTTAAGGTGGTAATAGTGACCACAATCACAGCAAGAATGCGGCATTCTAACCAGCGATGACTAAAAGATGTTAACAAGCCCTTTTAAAAATAATAACTTACAGTAGCTTATCAGACAAAGCATACACAAGCAATTAAGTTGAGATAAACATGTGATTCAGTAGGAAAGCAATCTAATGTAATAATCTCATTTACTGAGTAATTTTAGTGAGAAAAATCACTATATTTTATATAAGTTTAAATGTCTAACATATGGACTATATTATAGAGAAGATTATCACGTCTTCCCTTTTATTCCCAATGAACATGACATGATGTGTTAAGTGATAAATTATGCAATCCTATATAAAAATAAGGAGACAGGAGAACTCTTAATTTACAACATAGAATATGGGGATTTTGGAAGTAAGCATTCTTTCAAAATCCAGAGCATCTAAGATAACTTTAGACATATTGAACAAGCTGACATATCTTGGTTAATCATCCCTATACCTCTGCACCAGTCTCTCTTATGAATGGCAGAAGTGAGAATGCATATATTCCTGATGACTTAAAGCAGAATGGACAGTACACTTTTTCCTGCCTAGCCTTGCTCAAGAGGCTGGTCAGAAAAATGTTTCAATGTGATTACAGTGTAAGAATAAGATAGAGAAACATGCTAGTTTAAAGCTGTTGCAGGCATGTTATCCTCTTTTATTTGCTGACGTTTTCTATCTTGACACTTAGTGTTTGTTTAACATTTTCTGTAAAACTAGGAAAGCACCTTATTTAAAAGATGCTGTGTATCATTCTTATCACTCTGTATTGATCGGGGAAGAGTTTAGAGGGCTGCTTGTTTTCTACTTTATTCTTCATTCTGACTTTTAATCATCAAAAGGATAATTTATAGGATGTTTCAAGAAAACAATAGCAGCCTATCAACTGATCATTGCAAAGAAAAAGTTTCCATACAAATCTCTTTTTTCTAAGTAGATTTGTACTGTGGACATTTTCATGACATTGTAATAACCACCAGAATTAGATATGCTGTGGCTTTTATGAGAGTGTGGCAGGTGATAGGGATAGTGTACATTAACACAAATATCAATCTACCTTTTTTGGTCATGGCTTTAATAGAAACAAAGCAGTTTTCATTATCTGCACCAAATGCATTAGTTGTTCTGTAGTTCTGAACTTTGAAAATCTAACGGAAAACCATATTGACTGGAAGGCTGTTGAGGACACACGCTCTCAGGGAAGAAATCTGGGTCATCAAGAACTTTGTTAATTTTAACTTGTTAATACAGTTTGCTTACCTTATTATAAATGTAAATGTGCCTATGTCACATGTGGTAATTCAATAAAGGTGTTTAAAAAAACACAAATGCAGCCATGCTGTTCTCCAGGGCAGATCCAAAGACTGTGATAAGCAATATCTAATGCATGCACATAGGAGTTTAACAATAAGTAAGACAAAAACGTAACACTTTTCATATCAGCATGGTCAGCTATGCATATTTGTGATTAAGGAGAATAACCAACAGGACTAGAACTTGGTACAATGAAAGTCACCAAATGTAACAGTTAATATTGTCTGATCATTTTCCAGAAAGAAAACTCAGGTTAAATTAACAGAAGTTACCTGAGAGACTTAGTGAGATGAGACAGAAACAGAGCTGATGAAACTGCTAACAGATGGCTGAAGTGGACACTTGTATCTAGAGCACGGGTAAGGCCTGCAAAGTATAAAATTACACTGCCTACAGATGAGTATTGCTGAAGCAAGCGATGATCATCAGAGTCTTTTCAATGTAACTGGTTCATAATATAGCAATAACCCATGCCTGGGTGTGGGTAATGCTGGATTTACCCACGGTTGGCGTGGTTTGGTAAAACAAAGCCAACCGTGGGTAAATCCAGCATTACCCACACCCAGAAGTGGGTTATTGCTATTATACAATGACATTATTTAAGAAAAAAAATAATTACTTTTCTTAAATAATGGCATTGTATAATGCCTCCTTGCTGCCCTTCTGCAGCTGTCTGGTATTCCGCGGAAGTTCTGATGTACTGCGCATGCCTACGCAGTACATCAGAGCTGTGGGCAAAAGCAACGGAGAAAGCAAGATCTCTGTTGCTTTTTACTGTTTCGCTATGTTAAATGGGTTTAACATAGCGAGACAGCTTTAAAAAAAGCAACGGAGAATCTCCGTTGCTTATTTTAAAGCTGTCTCGCTATGTTAAACCCATTTAACATAGCGAGACAGTTTTGAAAAAAGCAACGGAGGAAGCAAGATCTCCGTTGCTTTTTACAGGTAAGCTATGTTAAAGGACTTTAACATAGCGAGACAGCTTTAAAAAAAGCAACGGAGATCTCCATTGCTTTTTTTAAACCTGTGTCGCTATGTTAAACTCCTTTAACATAGCGAGACAGTGTTTTAAAAAAGATTTATACTAATGGAAAAAGTTTGGGCGACCGGACCTTTTTCCATTAGTATAAGTCGATTTACAATGTGCACGCTGGCCAATCAGTGTGCACGTTTTGGAATATTAATGGGGGGATCATGGTATAATAGATAGTAACAGATGAATTTTGATACTGCACCTTCAGAGAAGAGGAATTAATATAACATTCAACATCTCATCCAAAATTAACTACCAGTAACAAAATGAGACTCACATGAAGTACATTCAGCCAGGTGTGGTTGACAATGTAAAACCAAGATGGGTGGTATGAATGGTTGGGCTAAGTGGAACAATGTGGGGTCAAAATTGAGCTTAGTTACATTCATTAATCTTCTAATTCCCTGAGTTATCTAGTTCAGGGATGAATTGGAAAGCCAGAATTTATCTATGCTTTCAGTAGGATGGGCATAAGACAGAGAAACTAATCCTGGATGAGATGCCAGTGTACTGGGGTAGACACACACAGATGAGCATTCACACACACACACACACACACACACACACACACACACACACACACACACACACACACACACACACACACACACCACAGTATAGGCATCTGTGAGCAATGTGGAGTAACACTGACTCACGCAGACAATAGGGAAGATATAGAGACTCATCACAAAAAGCACCCAGCCAAGAACCAAGCTGGTGAAAAAAAGCATCATGACAAAACAATATTAACCACAGAGCCGTTGTACTACCCTGGAGTATAATTACAGTGTTATATAAATATGTGGTCATACTCCAAGCACATACCATAATCTCCCACTTCTGTTTGTGAAGACAGCATGAATGAACTATTAATGAACACAAGATCTGGCGAACTGTGCTTTTTTAACATGTTACAGCATGTGTATCTTGCACTGTACTCTGTTTTACTGTGAATGCATTGCTGTATTCCTCTGTTCACTAAAATGAACAAAACATTGAGATGATAAATTCTGGAAAAAGAGTGAAAGGGCTACACACACACACACACACACACACACACACACATGCATGCACACTCCACTAGACAAAATGGAGCATATCTCTATATCTGTTCAGTTACTAAATGTTGTAACAGTTTCATTGATAATCAATACCCTCATAAATTATGTACTCTCTCTCTCCATTATATTTCTTCTTGCAACGTATAACAAAGCAATAACTGGTAGTGGAGCACAGTGTGGTCTTGCAACGTGCAAAGTATGTGATGGCATGGTATTATGCCACTAGTGTTAGCTTCATGCCACTCTGATTTCCCATAGTGCAGGGCTGAGTGGTGAACCATAACAGCCTTTCACTCAGCAGTAATTATTCTTTTAGGAATAAAACTGCATGTTAGCATCCTATGTGATAGCTACGTGGCAGTGTTCACAAGTGGGAGCATGTCATGGCACTATCCCACTGAGACATCTTAGCTCACAAACATCTCTATACCCTTAGCATTATACAACCAAACTGAAGGCTCGTAACAGTGCCCTAGTCATGAATGATTTTT
Source organism: Protopterus annectens (assembly GCF_019279795.1). NCBI lineage: Eukaryota > Metazoa > Chordata > Ceratodontiformes > Protopteridae > Protopterus > Protopterus annectens. The sequence goes on from NC_056739.1 coordinate 1,231,233,747, forward strand.
TACATCACTGGCAGAAGGCATTGTGGTTCATATAGTGAGGAGAGGACAGCAGTTATTTTCAGGAAGTTTATGTGCAACATGGTGGTACAGTGGAAAGACATTTTTCTGATAGCTCTAGTATTATGGTTCAATCCTGACTTCCAGTAGATGTCTGCATTTATTTTCTGTAGGTATCCAGATTTCTTCCCAAAGCATGCTGGTTGACTGCTACTCTAAAACTGTTAATATATATTTTTCATTTCCCTTGTGACCTGGGATGAGACTGAAAAAAGATCAGAGTAGAAGAAGTTCAATTATGGGAAACAAAGCACTCCTTAAAATCAGAAGCATGCAACACAGAATATACTCCCCTTTCTTGACATGCTTTGCCTCTTGAGGAGTTTTTGAAAGAGAATCGCATGTGTGCAATGACACTGCACACTGTACAAAGTGATGTCATTTTTTAGTTGTCCCATATTAAAACAAAGGGACACAGTGCTAGCAGAGCACTTTAAAGGATCAGTATAACTCATGTCCACTTCTGTTCAGTGCCTTCTGAGACCAGTAGCACAGTTTAGTGTTTGGTTAACGTGAGGTGGTAGAGTATAAGTAAAAAAACAGTGACATTAAATAGGCATGTTATTTTCTACTTCCAGACAATGACAAAGACTATTAGACTGCCTCACTTTCTCTGGCCACTACACTTTGCAGGCATTGCACTGAAGCATTAGTGTACATCCTGCCCATTAAGGTGAAGTTACAACAATGTGCTGCGTAGACCTCTGCAGGCTGCTTTATGAATTGCAATCTAAGCTTTCTAAGTATCTCTTTGCACCTCTGTGTAGATTTGATTTGGATGACATTAACATTGCTATGCTGCAGTTAAATTATCTTCACATTCAGGCAAAACAACCAACTCTACCAAAACTGTAGTACAACATTCTCCATTCTCAAGATATGTGAAGAGAATGTGATCTCTCTATACAAAGTTAATAAAAAGGCATACAGAGAATGTCAACCAGTTGTAGAAGCAGAATTAGTAAGCATACCTCTCAACTGTCCAGAATTTCAGAGAATGTCCAGATTTTTGCCTCATATTATTGGTCTGTTCCTCATAAAATTTGGGGGTTTCTGGCAAATCATTGGGATGATCTTAAGAATAAAGTCATTAACTGATGACATACATTTCAGTTTCAGACTTCATATCCTTCAGAAAATACATGCTAACACGAATCCTTTGTAGCAAATTTCTAAGTTTATGAGCGATATTTAAAAGCTGTTTCTCTTTTTAGGCCTTCTTTCCCCATTATGCCAGGCTTTGTCCAGATTTCTTGCACTAAGAGTTTGACTGGCATGTTATTAAGTGTGATTAGCTCCCAGTACTTAAGTCATACTTGCAGTAGCCTTATATTTATCACATTTTAGCAGTTCATTTAATCTCCAGTTATTGAGTTTACACAGTGCATTGTTATATCACCATTTCTTCAATAAGTACAGACTTTAGCATTGCTTCTGGGGCTAGAACAGTTCTATTAGCTTGAGTCATAAGACCAACAATGCCTGGTTAATAACATCTGTTTCAAAGTCAGAGACTGGGAGAAATCCCTTAACAGATAAGGTGACTAAGCCACTGAAACTCACCTCAGTGACACCATGCAAAACTAAAGTACCTTTTAGGGCATCTAAACTTTAACTTACCTTTCCCCTGATAATTTCAAATAAGTGAAACATAAAAGAGAATGGAATTCCCCAAAATTCTGGAAGCACGATTTACTTAATGAGACCCCAGATAATGACCACTGACATCAAATAGTAGTTTAGCACAAAGTAATAAGAGTAAATAAGCTAAATCCTGGTTTCATGTCCTCATTCTCATTTCGTCTATATCATGACTTAGAGCAACTCACTTAAGTAGACTGTACTTTAGATATTCCTGCAAAGAGGCATGGAAACCTGTTGCTTTTAGCTGGTTAAGAAATTAATCTAAAAAAAAAAACACAATGTTTTTGAAAAATTCACCCTAAACACTGTCTGAGAATGTATACATTCAAAATAATTGTACTGCTGTTTTGCTCCATTGTTTGTTCACTTTGCTTGACTCATTTTGTTTTTATGGGGGGGGGGTGCATATTCTGTTTTTTAGATAAATTCAGAACTACGACAATTCACTGTCTCATGTAATGAATCATGTATGCATCCATACAACTTGGTTCATAGGTATATACTAGGGTAACAACCACAAGGACACGTACAAGCCTAGTTGAGCTACCCAGCATTGCCTATGACTCATAACATACTCAGGTGACTGGACTCTCTAAATGTACTTATCCTCCCAGCTCAGGTTACCTTTTTGCTGTTTGCAGCTAAGACATTATCACTTGTAGTACTTTCTTGACTTGATCAGATCTGTCCAACGAATGAAAAAAAAGTGCTCAGTCTACCAGTAAATCATGTATAAACTAAAAACAATCCAAAACTAATATATCTGTCCAATCTTACCCAACTTGGCAAACTACCTGATATATCATTTGTTATACAAAGATTTACTATTGATATGCAACAAAGCACATACAATAGAATTTCGAAATCTGAGAACTTTTGTTACATTGTGCTGAAAGTTTGTCCACTATTCAGCCGAGAGAGAGATACATTAGTTTTGTGATGCTTTACCTTATGATGCAGGAGCTATCTTTTCAGATAGAATGCCTGACAGTGCTGTATAAAAGCATTCACAACTAGACAATGAAGGATTAGAATTATATGATCTACAAGACCTATTAGTCCAAGGACTGTTAAAGGCTTGCCAGCACCCATCTTCATATAAAAAGCAAAAAAGCAAGCTGGCTGTAAATTCCCCACAGCTTTTATTGTTGTAATGTAAGCACTCTAATTTTCTAATTTTTTAATTGATTTTTTAATTGAATGTTGTATAAATAGTATTGCATTTTGGGTATGTGTTGTCTGATGAAGTTCAAGCATTAATTTGACAAAAGCGCTTACATTACAACTATAAAATCTGTGCGGAATTTACAGCAAGCTTGCTTTTTTGTTTTTCACAAGTTGGTTTAAGTCTTGAAGTCATTAATTGTTTGTTATTATGGCGAGCAAGGCTGCAGTATCTTCACGGTCTTTATTTTCCCAACAAGACATCGGGTCTACAGGAGGTTCAACCACAGAGGCAAACGCCGTGGGAAACCTAACTGCCTTAGTGCAGCAACTCCTTGACCAAGTGGATACGTTGTCAAAGAAAATTGATATAATGGAAGGAACTGCATCAAAAGTAGTGTCTGGGACAGCATCAAATAGCTTGGGTGTAAGTGGGCATATTCTCACATATGCTGATGTTTCGAATGTACCCTTGAGTGGTGATGTTAATGGGCGAGGGACGCCTGAGGATAACCCACAGGCTAATGCCAGAGAAAATACATGAACAAATGCTGGTGAGCAACTGCATTTACATAATTCACAGAGACTGAATTCTGCTCCTGTCATGGCAGATTACCTGAGAACTCCTCTATTTTTTTCAACCAGCACTGACAATAATATGGACATAATGAAAATACTGTTGAATCCCTGGTCACCAATCTGAATACTTTTGACCAGAAACTTCATAAATGTCGGAAACTACAGTTAGAGGTATCGTACTTCCAGGAATGCACATCTAAGGGCATAGTACCTAAAGGATTATGCCAATGGCGTTATCCTGTTGGCTTGGTTAATAAATCACGCTTCTACTATGAGTTAATCTGCTTGTTTGATAGGCAGGGAGTGAATTTTTGGAAGCCCTAATTAAACAATACAATCTGCAGGTCGAATCTCTAAAAACTGAGCTGGAAACTCTTGAGCGTAAGATCACTACAGATTCTGAATTTCAGAGATATAGGTACGATTATGCTCGCATTTTCTCCAGTATCGATTTTGCTATTGGCAGGGCTACAGAAAATAAAAAGAAAAAGATCCATAGGGACATTACTGATTATTCGAATGGAACTGCCTATCCTCCACCCCTGGAACCAACTAAACCAATGAACAACTAGCAGAGCTTAGATTTGCAACGCCCACACAGTGACGCCTATGATATGAGCAACATTGCTGATAATGATAACACCAGCACACAAACGCCTCCACTGAGGCGTAGTGAAAGAATTAGGCATAACCAGCAGCAGTCTAATGGCTCTCGGCATGAAGAGGCGAATCATGACATCCAGGGTTTTCAGGAGGGATGGAACAACCAACAGCATCAGTGGTGTAATGGTAGGAATCAGGGACCACAACGGAGGAGATTGAATCAGCGGAGGAGATAATACAGGTACCGCCACATAGACCACAAATACTTTTAAGTTCTGAGGAGGATTTCAAAATCTATAATTTTACCCCCTCAGGAGTTGGGCATAGAATGGGTCCATGAGTTTCTAACGATTAAAGGCATGAATGGAGGCAACATATATGTGATTGAAACCCTCTTAGACTTAATATTGTCTAATAATTTCATGCTTTTTAATGGTGAAGTTTATTTACAAAAGACAGGTGTTGCTATGGGTTCACCCTGCGGAGGTAGCTTTGCAAATTGCGTCATGGCATACTGGGAGAGGGCGTTCCTTTTTAATAATGAATTATTCCAGGAAAATGTTGTATGTTATATGGGATACCAAGACAACATGTTTTTTTTATCTGGAAAGGGAATGTAGAAACTGTTGAACCCTTTATTAGAGCCATAACTGACCTTACCAATTTCCTGGAATTTACCTTCCAGTTTGGGACTGAGTCCATTAATTTTTTGGATGTGCTGTTGTCTAAATACAGGTTGAATAATAGGTATAGAGATGTAATTTATAGGAAACCTACTTATTTGAATACTTTTTTGCATTTTTCAAGTAGCCATCCCTATCATCAGAAAAAGGTGGTCATAAAGGGGCAATTGCTGAGAGCTGCTAGGATGGTCTCTTTAGACATGGATTTTTGATGGAATGTAGACTCTTAAAGAGCATGTTCCTAAAAAGAGGCTATCCTGAATTTCTACTTGAACAAATATTCTGTGAAGTGCACATAAAAACAATTAGCGGCCACTTTAAGCCCATAGTGCAGAAAGGTTACGTTGAAGTACAGCATCCCTTAATAGCAGAGGCAAACCAAAATAGGGCGAGTTTAAGATCTAATATGGGCTTGAGCTTTATGACCACTTTTTCTTTCGATGCCAAAAGAAATGGGAATATTTTGGTTAAAAACTGGGCATTGATCCTGGAAGACAACTGCATTAGTAAAAAATTAGGGGAACCGCCACGGATTACATATAGGAGGGGCCCCAATTTTAAATGCCTTTTAGAAAGACATAGTGACGTATATAAAGAGAACAGTGGAATGAGAAAATGTGGTCGCTGACAGCAATGTCAGTTCATTAAGGTGGGCAATAGATTTACCATCAGGGACAAGTCCTATTTAGTAAAAGGGAAATATAATTGTGATTCCAAGGGGGTTATTTATACAGCAATATGTGAGCAATGCCAATCATTTTATATAGGCAAAATGGAAAGAAGGTTCAAGCAGAGGATCTATGAACATCAATATAATATAAATAGAAGAACAACCACAAATGCACTGGCTAAGCACATTATGGAAAATCCCACACACAAATTCCTTTTTACGGTTATTCACCAGGTGGAAAAGAGCATTAGGGGAGGCCCTTGGGAACTAAAACTTGAGGAGTGCGAGTTATTGTGGCAGATCCGCACATATGCCCATATACCACCTGGCCTGAATGAATATGCTTCAATTAAATGTATTTTAAAATGTAGAGCATTGGACAGATGAGAATTCACTGTACAAGAATTCGATATAAAACATAAAAAATGTATATACATTATTGTAGTTACGCGGTGTAACAAATTTATGAAAGTTAAAAGTTTTGAGCAGTTCCAATACAAAAATATTCATTTTAGTTAGTTTTTAAGCAAAGGTTAGCTAATTGTATATGATTTTACTGTTTTTGGCATGTTTAATTGTTATGGGCTATGCTCTAATTTTCTAATTTTTTAATTGATTTTTTTTAATTGATTAATTGAATGTTGAATAAATAGTATTGCATTTTGGGTATGTGTTGTCTGATGAAGTTCAAGCATTAATTTTGATGAAAGCGCTTACATTACAACAATAAAATCTGTGGGGAATTTACAGCCAGCTTGCTTTTTTGTTTTTTACAAGTTGGTTTAAGTCTTGTACCCATCTTCATATGGCATCTTTTGTCTCCACGGAGTGACAAATCCAGTTATTCTGGACCTCTAGGACCTCTCCTGTTAGGCATCTACTTTTCTAAAGTAAAAGCCAGTAACAAAGTGTTCTGGCTGACTAAGTTTGCAGATAGCTGCAAGCTAGGAGCAAGCCTCATTGAATCCCCAAATGATTTAAACACCTTGCAGAAATGTTTGCCCCAAATACATAACTAGTGCCAACATCATGGACTGAAACTAAATGCCAAAAAATGCATTTTCATATCCTTTGGGAAGTCATACACCCACATTGACAATATGCCCCTAAGAGTTGACCCAGTTGTTGAGAATTTGGGAACTTATGTGGACAGTGACCTAACTTTCTACCAACATATGTCTATTGTCATAACAAAGTTCTTCTGTATTACACAGCTTATAAACAAATGTTTTTTTCTAGATCTATGGATGTCACTGTTTCCTTTTACTCAACCTTCATTATGCAAGTCAGTGAGTATAATGCCCACTTGGCATGTATCTGTCTAGAGACATGCAACAACTGGAACACCCACAGAGATATCTCATTAAACAGGTATAACCCCTAAACAATGCATCCTACATGGACTGACTGAAAGCCCTGTCACTATACTCGGTATCCTACAAACTACTAAGACATAACTTGTGTCTGGCATGCAAGGCATCCTCTGACTCAGTACTGATGGATTTGCAGAGCAGCAAGTCAAATGGCATCAGAAATACTCTGTCTGGTAATCTAATCCTTTTCTGCAACATCAACAGGATGGTTTGGAGGGACAGGTTTATCTCACAGTGGATACCTCTGCTCTGGAACAGAATCTTCCTCATCCATGTAAAACAAAACTCATCCCTGTCCATATTTAAGCACAACTTGGATCTATGGATAGTAAACAGAAAATTTACTCCAGAATTGCCTCTTGTACTACTAATAGGCAGAGGCAGTTCGTAAATGCTTAATCCCATGCATGGGTTTCCTCAATTTATTTATGTTTTTTTATCCCAATTATTTTCAATAGGGGCTATATATAATTATTGACCATGGGATAGGTAAGGCCAATCAATCTAACACCAAATGGAATGGGTTATGCAAGCACCAATAGGGAAACTGGCTAGGTTTAAAAATGGCATTCAAAGGTCACTAGCCTACTACTTACCTATGAACCTATCAGTTCATCTTAAAGGCTTTTGGGCTTTCTCTAGGTTAAATACAAATAGGTAGTTAATTCCAGAGACTGGGTATATTTTGGGATATCAAGCTATCATGCTAGTGTGTCTTGTTTATTTTTTGGTGGTAATTTTAAATCATTAGTGTGGTTGATTGTGTTGCTGTTACTTGGTATAAGGAGATCAAGGGAATAGAAGGTCCTCAATGATCCTAAATGCTAAACACAAATCACCATGGAGTAATCAATGAGACATAACTTATTGGGGTAGAGATGGAAGAATCTATGAGACACAGCTTATTGGGCTAGAGCTGGAGGAATCTATGAGACACAGCTTGTTGGGGTAGAGATTCAAGTCTGTTTTGCTAAGGGTCTTCAGACTTGTGATTTATTTAGTTAAGAATTCTCTGGGAGGTCCTTTAAACTGCGTAATGTGTATAAACAAATACAAGTCAATGGCTGCATTGCACTCTATAACTAATCCGATAAGGGATGAGTAAAGATGGGTAATAGGTAATATAATTTTAAATCCTGTTTTCTTTACATCAGTTATTTGCATAGTCACAATCAAGCTGTAGGGAAGGGGTACCAGAAGATGAGTGAACAGCAGATACCTTGCTTGCAATCATCAGCAAATGTAATTGGTCATAAATCTGGGTTAGGTCAGAAAACTACATACCAATTATGAAGTATCCAAGCACAGATCCCAGAGGGACACCACTGGTCACTTTTTTATTTTCTGTGATGGCTATACTTATTCTAATGCTTTATGAACTGAATGGTCCCCATCCACAACATTTCATTGAAGCTTACAAGGTTATGAAATCATAACTAATGCTTTACAAAGTTGAATTAGACAGGGTCCAGGTCAATAAAGTTTTCATTATCTAAGTTTATAAAATCTTATATGATGCACTCCATGTCTTCACAAATTAGACTAGTTAGGCTAATGAATCTGTAGTTAATAAGGATCAGAAATTGAGATGCCTTTATGTAAGGGCATTACAGTGGCCATTATTCTTGCTTCAAGAACATATCTATTGGCGAGGCTAAGGTTGGAAAGGATTATGAAAGGCTGTGATAGAGTGTATTCAACACTAGTGATTAAGCATCCAGGAAAACTATGCTATTCCTTTGACATGGCATATATGACTTGATCTGTGATATTCCTTGGAGAGAGTTGGGACACAGGAATTTGTGGAATTTCTGACTTTATCTGGTATGAAATTAGCACTGACTTTATCTGATAGTATGTTAATAATATCTTTTGGGTAGGAGGGCTATTGTTATTGTGGATCACCTCTGTGGAATTATGTTTCTTAGTTTCTTAACAAAGATAAAGAACAGTTTATTATTACCCTCAGTTTCTGCTGTTATTTTTCAATTCATGTTTGGTTTTGGCCTTTCTAGTGGTGATTTTTAGCTGTTTACTGTTTTTATGATAGAGTCCTTTAGGCAGTGAGACTGAAGTTTGTTGTAGTCATCCAGGTTTTTCTTTTATTATAAAGTTTTTGTTTGCAGACGACTATGGTGGCATACTTTTACATGTATCATTATATCTGGTCTAATGCGTCTATATCATATTATCGTATGATGTAAACAGTGAACGCTATTTCATCATACCGATAATATCAAAACAACAAAATATCGAACAAACGGAACAGCACATAAAAAAATAAAATAAACTTAAACACAAATTTAAGTGAGGGGCTTCGCCCCCCATACCCCCCATGTGGGGGGCTGTGCCCCCTACACCCCCCTACTTAAATATACCAACTCCGAGATCGCACCATAGTGGAGGAAATGTCAAAGTCCCAAAGACGGCCCCACCAAATTTTTTCCCTGGGAAAAAATTCAATGTTCTGTGACTTCGCTATTTTGCCATTTTGACAGTATCAGATCGACTAAGTAGCATTCGCTATTTAGTCCATTCAATAGTGTTATATAGACCCGGTCTAATTTAGGACTGCATAATCTGTAATTCTGTGTAAGTGTGAGTAAAGATCTGAGGTATGAGTAGCAGTTGTGGCTGCGTGGAAGTGTGGAGGTACTATAATAGTATTTTGAAAGCACATCACAAAGTTTTAAGAGATTTTGCTTTTTTAAAATCTTTAAACTCAGAGCGGTTTGCTAAGGAGTTAATTGTGGTTTTGACAGAGCAGACCATCTAGATACAGTAGGTGGGAGTGTAGACAGGAGATATGCTTATTAGGGGAAGATGTTGACTGTTAAGACCCTTGATGGGTAAGGTGATTCTTTTTTCCAAGGAGTTTTCATTGATTTGGATGAGGAAATGCGGGAAATGCCATTAGTGGCACATGTCCTGCAATTCATTACTGGGTAATTGAACTCCTTCCATCATAAAATTGTTCTGATTTATGGGCGATTCAGCTAACATATTTAGAAATGTATGTTATGTTCTTTAGGGGACATGAAAGGTGACCTCCAGCAAGCTGTGAAGTGGCAATTTATCCTTTTTTGAATGATTTCTATTTGAAGGTCGCCGTGAATCTGCCTGGATATGGTATAGTCTCTGCAAATACTGATTCTCTCCTGCAGTTATTCATGGATCTGAAAGTGTGATCAGTGTGGAACCTGGGTATAGAAGCAGTACAGTCCAAGCACTAAAACCAAATTTCCATTACTACACAAAGTAGATGTCAGAATGACTTACAGACAAGTTTTCTGAATTATCAAGAAACTATTACACCTTGTTTAAATGTGATTCCAGTGATCTTGGAAATACTTGACCCACCTTAAACTAGAGTTTAGTGCATATAGCACTAAGTGTAATTAAACCTTCAGCACCAGGACCTGATGGTCTCAATGGGTCCTTCTTGTCTAAAATATTTATATCAGTATTACACAGCATATGTTGATTATTTCAGTTTAGGCTTCAGGAGAGATTTGTATCCCAGATATGGAAAACAGCTATTGTCCTTCCCCTATTTAAGGGAGGTAATATTTCTAGATTGTACAACTATCGCCTTATTAATCTTACATGTATCACTGGCAAATATTTTGAAATAGTATTACATTCTTTGATAAATGATGAGTTATATTCTACCTTTGATATCTTCCAACACAGATTTTCTCAAAGTAGATCTTGTTTGACTTATTTGTTATTTTTTTACCTGAGCATATGGGATTCAATTAATGAAGGTTTATCATTTGATGTGATCTACTTTGATCTAGCTGAAGCATTTGATTCTGTTAATTATGTAGAAATTTTGGTCATTTTGTCCACCCTTGAAATGGATCGATACAGTAAAAAATGGGATGATAATTGATTGACTAAGATATCACTTTAGGTAAAAATTAAGGGTATAATATCAAGAGAAAGGAAAGTTATGGTGGGAGTTCCCCGGGGTTCTATGCTTGGACCCCTTCTGTTTAATATGTTTATTTCAGAATTTCCATCTCAAAGTAGCATAATAGTTAGCAAGTTTACAGAATGTGACAAAGGGAAATACTGCCAGCCCAGCTATCTGGAATTTTGTAAATAATTCTTTGTCATTTGTGAATATTAATATGATTTATACAGCAGTGTGTGTAAAGTACTGAGCTAAAATGTAACCACAGCATTCCCTATTGGAATAGAGCAGGATTGTACCTGCACTATTGTGAATGTTTATATGTATATGCTCAATGGAAACTGGAACACAAGAGGTTAACTTGAAAAAAATTCTGAGGAAATAGTTGAAATTAAATTGTTTTATAACTACGTAATAAAAGAGATGTTATCTCTCAGTTTCAGTGCAGTAGCAGACACAGTGTCTAGAGCTAGAAGTTCTGTGTATTGTCTTGAAAGAGAAGTAATTACTAGGTTTAAGATGTAGAAGTGTTTTATTGTTTTATGACTTCCAGGATCTGCAAACATCTGAGATATATGTATTTTTCACAGGGAGATGCTAAAATTCTGCTAGTTTCTGATAAAGGGGTTTAGCCTGGGAACTAAAGACTGGTGACAAAAAGAGATGTCATCCAAGTTAACCCAGCAGTAATATTAAATATTAATTTAAGAACTCTCTCAGAGAGAGACTGTGCATTTTGTATTTTGTCTTTGACCTAACAACATCAGCTGGAAATATCCACTCACCTCTGCACTTGCCTTGCTGTAAGTGAGTTTTTAGGGCATACTAACCCTTTTAGAATCAGATAGGAATATAGTAAAATATAGCTTAGATGTTTTCTTTATTTGTTTGAGATGGCCCTGCAATGTTGTTTTAAATATTTCCTGTGATTTTGAACTCTGATGTAACTGATTTCTTACTGAGTGTTGTCTTGTTCTTTTTATTATTTATTACTAAATATATTTAAACCTTTTAATTGTAGCTGGTCCGGTTAGAGATATTTAAGCTCTTAGAGTACTTGAATATGTATATGGTGACACTGTACAGGTCACTCCTAAATAGTCTTGCTCTTGGTCAGACTACCATTTGGATTAATAGTAACATTACACAGTAGGAGTGGACACAATTTGCTAAGGGCCTTAAAGTAGCTGACAAGAGTTGGCTGGTGGCAGTGAAAACTACCTTATAGTCTAGGCAGAAGGGATCATAGCTAGTAAACCTGTGCCAGGTGTTTGTGTGTGTGTGTGTGTGCGCGTGTGTGTGTGTGTGTGTGTGTGTGTGTGTGTGTGTGTGTGTGTGTGTGTGTGTGTGTGTGTGTGTGTGTGTGTGTGTTTGTATATAAATCAAATCTCAAAGAGTGTGTGTGTGTGTCACCTACTTGGGCAGGGACATGAAGCACTGGTTGGACAGAGAGGGTACTGGAGATCTTGGTCTGGCCACTCAGCTGAGATCTCAACCCTATAGCTGTGCCAGTGGGGAGTCATATTGGGGATCTGGAGAAAGAGGGAGAAACCAGACCCAGACTGACTGTGATCTCTGTGTGATCTTAAGGGAAACTGCACTTTACTAAGTGTGTACTTGTCATCCTCCCAGTGTGTACATTCCCCACTGTGGTCAGTAGTGAGGACTGAGGCTCCTTGATTGCTGGGCCAGTGCAGGGGCATCACATATGGTACAAATCCAGAGAAAAAGTCAATGACTCCAAGAAAAAAAATTAAGTGCAAAACTTCTTAGCATAATGCTTTTATCAGAAGTATGCTTTTGAACACACTGTTTTCACAAAATTCTTGCTTTTTGGTCTAGTGTTAATCCAGATATCACTCTTGTCCTTTACCACATTCTGGCACATCCAAACAAGTAGTCACCTGAAGAGTGATTCAGTAACTAAAAAAGGAATATGAAAATTAAAATTAAATAATAGCTAGATTCATAGAGACTGTACCAGTCTGCATACCTGGAAAAGAAATGACATATTCATTAAACAACACAAAGGTTTCCAGATGTTTGCTACCAGAGACATTTGATATGTATATGGAAGTTGCAGCTGAAAAAAACTGTGTTCACCTAAAATATTTATTAATTAGTCAGGTAACCTTTTTCCATATAAAACTACAAAGCTGTTCTAGTTTGACTAAAGGCCTAGTAGTCTACCCATATCTTCATAGTTATTGATAACACTGAAACTAGCAAATGGTAAGCTTCTGCCATTTTGATTATAAATTTCATATACAAAAAAAATATATAAAAACATTTCCTTATACAGTTTATGTAAGGAATCCACATCATCTGAGCAAACGATAATATCTTGAGTATTACTTTTTATGCCTAACTGTACATTATGTTGAAAGAAAACAGGATGAAGAAGTTGAAATCAGTATGTCACTCAAATCAGTATTCACCATTCTCTTTTAAATGGAATGACATTAGTGGTGTGTCTTTATGCCTTGTCAGTTTTGCAATTGTCCTTATGTTAACAAACCTTTTCTTGAAGCTTAAGGGAATACAGAGAGAGACTTATGATCAGAGAGTCATGTAGACGCTAGATATTCCGTTACTGAAGTATTTTAATTCCCAGCGTGTTCAAACATTAAGAGCCAACCATACCTCTCAACTGTACATATTTTCACAGAATGTCCAGATTTTTGCCTCATATTTTTGGTCCATTTTTTCATAAAAGTGTGGTTTTCTGGCAAATCATTGGTAATGCATTAAAGATTGAAGTCAGAAATTAACAACATACATTTGAGTTTCAGACTTCATACCCTTTAGAAAATTAATGCTATGGTAAAATCTGCAATTCTATCAACTTTTAAGTTTGTAGGAGCAGCATTTAAAAATTGTCCCTATTTTGGGGATTTTGCCCTGCATTATTTATGGTTTTTGCCCAGATTTCTAGCTGTAAGAGGTTGAGAGGTACGAAGCCAACACATTAAAGTAGCAAGATTTGTTAATTACTTCATTTATTTAGTTGTCTATTTACTTGTTTCTTTGTTTGTTATTTATTTATTTATATTTATTTTCTATGTTAACAGTACTAGATAACATCTATGAATGAGTAGTAATGTGATTTGTAAGAAATGATGTCAAAAGTCTGCCATCTTCATATAACTTAAAAATTGCTTTGATTTATTATGCGTCTTTCTTTACAAAAAGTGGCTGGTTGCAGTAACTGAACTCTGTAGTTTTCAGAGAACAATAGATTTCCATCATGACTGCTTTAATTACCTTGCATTTGTGGAAATGTACAAACAGTTAATAACATGGCTACTTTGCTCTTTGCTTTGCAAGAGTCCATTGGCATGGTATTTATACAATGTTATATTAAAAATGCAGCTCCACAGCAAGACGATGACTGTTTAGTGATGGGTACACACAATTCCAACCACAAAAGAGTGATATTACTCAAAGCTGAACAGCATTCATTAAATCACAAAAAAGGTATTTTTGTAAGTGTGAACCTCCTGCACCCGTCACATGGGGGCTCCAGCCCCACAACACAGCTGCTTGTATATATTAACTCTGCAATAACTGCATCTCAGGAAAATAACACATTTCCTGTATATACCAAAACTTCAGTTTTCTGGGACAAAAACTGGTAACTCCACACTAGTGACTGCACAAAAATGTATCACTCATTAGTGTCTGAGCAGTAGACCTTGCACCCAGAGTGCTGCAAAATGTATATCTAAAATGTACTGCAGTTTTTCATGTTAGAGCTGAGTTGTATTTTATCAAACAAGCCTGGGTCTGCACATGGGCCTCTGCAACATTGGCTCTTTTATTAATTTAAACTGATTACAATGTAAGATGCAGTTCATAATCAGTTAGAATAAAATCTGGCTGAAGTGGACCAAATTAAACCTGGCTACTATGATCAGTAATGATGAAATGTCACCAAAACTTACTCCCACTACACTATACATAGACTATTTATGTATTTATTCACGTTACTAATGCCATACAAAGTAGTTAAATTACAAACTTAAGACTCAACAGTTTGATTTCTGGATTCTGTTAACCTTCATTAATACACAGGATTTGAGCCAAAATACATATAGATATGTAAGTTGTTAATGCATTTTCCTGTCACGTTAGATATTTTTGATCATCTAAAAATGCCATCACCCTAAATTGTTACAACTGGTGAAAGCAAACTGAACCAGCAATCAGCAGAGAGAGAAACATGTGGTTATCATTTGATCTAAAGTACATGATGTGTTATGATATAAACTACAGTGTTGACAAAATTATGCATCATGTTGTTAAGAACCATTATGCAGTTAGTAACAGTGCTGCTCAATTTCTTTAGGTTTTAATTATTCATTCTTTGGGGAATATCAAAAAATATTCTGGAGTGGTACCTGTATAGCAGATAGATCATACCTCTCAACTGTACAGATTTCAACAGAATGTCAAAATTTTGCCTCATATCTTTGATCCATTTTTCATAAAATTGTAGTTTTCTGACAAATTAGTGGTAAATCATTAAAAACTGAAGTTAGAAAATAATAACAGACATTTGAGTTTCAGACTTCATACCCTTCAGAAAATTAATCCTAATGCAAAACCTGTTATTCTATCAACTTTCTAAGTTTCTAAGAGCAATATTTAAAAAATGTCCCTATTTTTGGGCCTTTGTCCCATTTTTATTTATGGGTTTGTCCAGATTTCTTGCTCTAAGAGGTTGAGAGGTATGGATCATATGACTGAATTATTATTCAAGCAAGGCAGTATTACTGATAGTTTATTCTGAGAAATTTTACAATAGAAATGTGTTATATATGGCTGAAAGAATATCAGAAACAGATGGTGTAGCTCTTCCTAAAAATGAAAATGCCAACCCTGTTTCTGTACAAAAACTATATTTCAGCTTTGGCAGGATGATTACACATTTTGATCTTCACTGAGATGAATGTTAAGATATTTGGAAAAGACAGCTGTTGTATAATATCTGCAAATTCTATATATCCCATATGGAGCAGCATAAATTTCAGAGGAAGTCTAAGTAAGGAAGTTATCACTGCAACCAATAGATCTCTTAATGAAGCATGCAAAAATGTTCCATCTGTCTTGCATTGATGGCTTTGTATGGAATTATTGCAAATAAGCTAGTGTGCTAAAGTGGGGGGGGGGCAGCTATCAGTGATCCAGTTTTGGCAATAAATTGAAAGCATTTTCCAACAGAAAGGACTGCAGTCTTGCCATTGCATGTGGTTATGATATGGCGTAGCGTGAGAACAAGCATAGCATGATGTACAGTTAAATGTCAAACAATGGCCTGCAACACTGCATGTTTATTGATAAGGAAGATCACACGCTTTTAAAATAACAGCTTAAAAAGCCAGAAGATCGGGATGATAAACAGAAATATGCCTCATATAACTAAAGTTGTATTGTAAGAACAAAAAGAAATCATTTGATAAACTTTCATTATTCTAACAAACCAAACTTTACTTAAAACAATAACTAAATTGCTGTGGAAAATAAAAAGATACTAACTGTAGATGAAATCAGTAATTTAATAAAGAAATCAGTCAGCATGTTTCTTTTTTAAAAGCAAGATGTTGTCAAATATATTTGAAAATGAAGAAGTACAACTTAAATAACACAATGGTATCATGACATAAATTTCATCTGATCAAATAAAAACCTTCAGCCTGACCATGAATGCTACTTATTCACCACTAACCTTGAGCAAATAGTACAACAGAACATTAAAATGAACTTGTATTGTGCTTCTGCCTACTTTTAATTCACCAGTGAAATAGAGGTTCAAACCACGCTGAAAGTAATTCATGAAAACGTTAACAAAGAAAACCATCCAAAGAAAATGTAAGAAAAAAGGGAATATTAATGACTATAAAGCCACACAGGGTGGTTCCAATGGTGATTTTATGGCTACTGAAACTGATAACCAATCAAATTCAACTAAATCCACAACTGAGAAAATTCCAACTGGTTCTAAACATAAGATTTTTCAGTACTACCTCCTCATGTTTCTCATGCCTTATTGAGGACATCTGTGTGGCTAGCCCAACTGCAGAACTCACAAGGAAGTATACCAACAGGTCTGTGGAGAAGCAATAAGAACAGTATAGCCTCCATCATTCAATATACAACACTGTGGAACCTGTAAAGTTCTACTGGGATGGAATCAGGAAGTACTACCTAGAACATGGTCTTTCACAGTACAGGTTCCATCATGCAGACATTTTAAGTAGCTGCAGCAATGGAGAATGCAGGGCAAGTACAACAGTGGTGGACTGCTGTCAGGAAGTATTAACACCTTATTATTTTAAAGTGTACAAGTTTTCATCATGGAATCTTAATTCATCCTAAAGTTTATTGCAGAAAGGCCATTTTTTTGTATATACAAGGATTGCAAAATTGGTTAACACTGATTTTACATGTAAGTTGAACTTGAAGATTTTATTTAATAGAGCAGGTATGTTCTCCACCTCCAGCTTTTCCACATTCCCCAAGCCTAGCTGTTATAACCTCCAGTACATCCAATTACACATTTATGGAGATATGTGCAGAAGAAACCAGTGCATAAGTGGAACACGCTATCTGGAGTATAAAGAGAATTTTATGCTGGCCCTAAAAGACTCCATAATATTAATTATGAAGGTGGAAAAGGTAGAAGCCATGGTGTCAATGGGAACTGTTGACTATGACTCGAAACTATGTAATATATTAGCAGATTATATTTTTTGTTCATGTTGTTTCACAAACAGAATGCCTACAGAGACAAAGACAACAGATACAGTGATTAATGATTCGGTGATCTATGAGACAATATAGTGATTTCAGATTAATTAAAAAGCTTCTTTGCAGTTTCAAAACTGAGGATTGCTGTAATCTTCAGGATCCCCAAGGTCCATAAGACTGAAGGTGCCCCCGTCACCCATAGTATCTGCCCAGGATTTCAAGATGGAACCAATATCTGTATTTATAAATAGAGTTTTGAGAGATGTGATCATTAAATGTGGACCATATGTAAGTTACTCTTTTTGTTTTACTGAAAATTTGAAAAATGTGATATTTGTGATAGTGACACTTCAATTATGATTGAGGTAAATACATTGTACATTGTGATTCCCCACAGCACAAGGAAAGAGTGGCCTTTGTGCATACTGCTGGAGGAAGGTCAGTATTCGGTAAAGGAAGAAAGATTTGTAATTGAATATGATGAGTAACTACTGAGCAACAGTCGCTGCATGTTTGAAAACAATCATTTCCAGCAACTGAAGAGAGTGCCTGTTGGAACCACTGTGACTCCGTACATTGCCAAACTTGTATCCAGTAAATGAGTGCAGGAAGCACTCATTTGTTGGTTACAAGTGGTTCTGAGTGCATGTGCCTATTTTGTATGGTAACCTTGCCAAATTTGTCATGGGGTACAGAGAAAACAAAACATTATATTCAAGTAGGCTATACAAATTGATCTAGCCTGTACTAAATTTTCACAGATGATATTTTTATTACGGTGGGGTTCTGAGAATCAACTGGATTTTTTTTAAACTATATAAATGGCAGTATTGATTTTTAGAGCTCTCTCTCTTAGTAATAACATCTGCAAGAAAAGTGAATGACTGAACACAAATGTAAGTCATAAAAACACAAGCACTAACACATTTTGCATTTCATCAGTATGTATCCTACTTATTTAAAGAAAAGCATTATCAAAGGACAGTATATTAGATTAGACAGTTTGACCAAAGAAGACAATTTAATTAACAACAATTTAGATAGTCTTCAGAGTATAGTTGGCTTACCCTAGCAACTTGATTGTATGTATATGTAACTGATACTGAAAAAGTGGAAATGTTAGTGATGCTATTTTGATTAACAGACATGTGATTGAATGGAAAGTAGCCATGCGTTTAGCATACTCAACAGGCAGTCACTCTATTAAACAGATTATTTTTTAATAATGAGAGAATCCTTCTAGTTGGAACACCATTTTTTGCTAACAAGAAATAAAATCATGAAATAAATGTTTGAAAAGAGAAATATGGCAACACATATTACAAGAAAATAAGTTATGTTCCCTGTTTTATGCAATATGTGTCATTATTTTGTGGCTGTTCTCAATTTTTAGTCTGCAAACATTGACATGACTTACAAGGCCCCAGCTGGATTCATATGCTTCAGAATTTGTGGTGTATGCAGCTATTTAATGTAAGTTGTTCTTTTCAGTTTTCAAACTTGATCTGAAAATGTCCTACTTGTAAAAGGATGAAAGCACTAATTTGTTTATTAAACCTACTCACTTCCTCTCAAGTTCATGCCATTTTATTTCCTGTAGCAATGTAATCATTGACTCAAGTGGTGTATTGTAAGAATGCTGAAGTCACATTTTAATGCATTTACTTAAAAAAACATTGGCTGTAATTCATAGATTGTTGAAATATTTCACAGAGGAAATTAATAGAGGTAGCAGTCATGAACAGAAGATTAGTAATTCTAAGACACAGAGTGTTTGTACAATGGCCATAATTGACTAATATGCAATCCATGTTAATGAAAATATAATGGCATATAAATCAGGAATCCTTGGAAGTGAAATACCCAGAATATGCAAATGAAGGAGCTCAGAATGGCAGACTAATTTAGAAAAATATAAAAAGGTGGCAAGGTGTAGTATCAATTACCTTTGTTAAACAGCAACATTTATGGTGTGCATGAGGGTAGCCATAATAAGAATAGCAGTAGTGTTAGTACAGCAGGATATGTTGGAAGTCTTCATCAGTTCCAGAGCCCTCTGTATTGTGGGTGTCAGCCATCCATGTTTACGGATAATGTACAGACAACACCTGACATACCTCCACCTCTCAAACCAACAGTCTGTGGACTCTTTGTATATGGCCAAGGATACTGTAAGGGATACAGTCTAACTGTTCCACCTAAAAGTAGAATCAAGGGGTTTATGTGGATTGCCAATTCCTGTGGATGCAAATGTGCATGTATAGTATTAACCATCTTAGCTACAGGAATTTTACAGTGACCTGTCAGGTACACATTGGGGATATCAAAGGTGTCAACCTCATTAATTCTCCTTAGTTGCTCAACAATATGCTACAGCATATGGAGGAGAATATCTGGGTTCCCAGAACAGTAATGGAGAAAACCAGCAGCATGTGGACCTTCTATGACACAACCCATCTCCCTGAGGCCCTGGTTGCTATAGATTGTACCCATGTAAATTCTGAGATTGGTTAACAGCTTGAAGGAGAGACTAATCTTGCATGGCAGCTATTTATGTAGGGAATCTTTATAACATTGTCTTTTGTTACCACACAAATAACCCAGTTGTGTCCATATAATAGTTCCCCAGGTTAAAAGGCAAACTCAAAGGACTGGCCTACTCTTGGAAGTTGTGGTCATTAGCCACACTGCTCCAATGTTCCCTACAAAGTCTGCCATTTGAGGAATTTAGCAGGGAATCAAAATAATGTAGCACTAACCTGGCACATCTTCATTTTGGGCTGAGCTGCTAAGATGAGAAAGGGGAAGGTAGATGGACAGAGAACATACACTCCTACTGATACAAGATCATCCCTGTCTCAGTAGTGCCTCAATATTCTCTGGGCAGTGACCGTCTGTGCTTGATGGTCCTGATTGGTCTGAGTTCTATTCAAGGCATCTACCAGGAAAAGGCTACAACAAGCCTACAGACCCTTGCATCATCTGTGACAAGACTGTGGATCTCCAAACAGGCTGTGGCTTGCTTCTCATCTTGGGACTGGTGCTAATGTTTTGCTTCTGGTGAGTGAAGAAGCAAAGGACCATTGTATCCCAGCAGAACAAAGCTGTGGTGAGTAGCCATTCACGTGACTTCCTTCTTTTCATCATTCTTGACAAACTAATTCTTTTTTTCATTAAGTACTACATGATTTGTCCATAATTCATCAGGGTCTACTTATTAGTTTCCTCTAAAGTGTTTGACCGTGCCCTGTATAGACAAAGACACCTTGAGTGACATTTTTCCTGTAAAAGCACAATTGAAATGTCATCAATACTTAATTGCATACAGGACAACTAGTTTGCCAGAGGTGCAAACCAGATACTCCAGACATTGTTTTATAGTCTCACTCCAACTGTATAATCAATAAAAAGGGTTGGTTACTATGGATATGAACTTTCCCACAGCTTGGCACATATGGACATCCTGAGGCAATGTAGACATTGCCTCCTGTTTACTGACAACCAGTTAATTCTCAAACAAACTAATATGGTATGTGAAAGATGTATTTACACAATGCCATTGGAGGCAAAGCTCTGACATAAAAGCACTTCTAATGTCAATAAGGTTGTCAGTAGTACACACGCTATACCCATCGGGTCTATATCATATGTTCGAATATTAAATAATCAAATTTAAATCTTCAAAGTGACAAACATCGAACATATGATTAAAAAAAAAAAGAAAGGGAACTTACTTGACTGTTGTAAGCAAGGGGGGCAAGCCCCCCTGCAGCCCCCACATGGGTGGCTGCACCTCCCACACCCCCCGCTCTTTAAATATACCAACTCTGAGACCGCACTATAATGCGGTAAAGGAAGATTTCCCTTACTGCACTGTAGTGCGGTCGTGGAACTGGTATATTTAAAGAGCGGAGTGGGTGGGGGTGCAGGGGGGCTTGCCTCCCTGCCTACAACAGTTAGCTTTGTTTTGTTTTTTTAATTATATGTCCAATGTTTGAAACTTTCAACATTTAAATTCAATTATTTTACGTTCAAAGTTTTCAAACTTTGAATATATAAGAACCAACCAGCAGAATGTGAGCAATCCAAAGGACACCAAGTTTATTGAAGTTAAGCACTTTCTTCTCTATTACAGAGACTTCCTCAGAACAATATTGCACAAAAACCCAGCCAAATATATACCCACCCCTCAATTAACCATTCAAAATTGCGCCAAACATTTTAAAGCAATATATACACATCAAATTACAGCAGTAAAAATATTGCATATAGCAAATAACAAAACTAAATAAATGTTACCATAAAATATTATAACATGTTAAATTATTAAATAAAATCCATGTTAACTTTACTAACCTAAAATTCAATCAAGTTTTAAAATACTAGCAATGCTTATAGTTTCATTGATACCTGGGTAACAAGAAGCATTTAAAAACAACTGCCATCTCAGTTCCATCATATCCAAATGCACATCTGTAATGCACCCCTGTTCATCCAGCACTAACTGCTGTAAAACCAAAAATTTTAAATCATGCGTTGGATTTTCATTGATATATCTATACAAAGCACTAGTAACACTACAATGTCTGATGTCACCCAGATGTTCACCTTTTCTTAATTTAAATTTTCTACAGGTTTGACCAATGTAGAAACTAGAACATTTTCCACATTTAGCCATATACACAACATTTTTACTATTATGATTGTAGTGGCCTCTAATATGGACAGTCTTCCGACTAACCCGAATTTGACCTTCAATTTCCATTATAAATGGGCAAAAAGAGCAGGAATTACATTTAAAATTACCTATTTTTCTATTGATTCTGCCTTCATGTCTAATACTTTCCAAAATGTTCTTTATAAATTTGTCACTCCTAAAAACATGTCTCGGGTTTTTACCAACTTTCAACCCAACATTAGCATCAAATTGAAGAATCTCCCAATTGGCATTTACCACATCAATAATACTGTTGGCCATGCCATTGTATGTCAAAATGAAGGCTGAGTTGTAAAAAACTTTATCATTACTAGATCTATTAGTACTCACAAATCCGTGGACCAATATGGGTCTATAAAAACCTTGTTTACGTTTGTGGGTTACCTCATGAGCAAGGTCATCCAAAAGACAGTCAGGATATCCCCTTTGTTTAAAATATGTGTAATAAAATCTAATTCTGCCAAAAAATCCACATCAGAACTCACCATTCTTGCAGCCCGCACCAACTGGTCTTTAACTACGGCCCTCTTTTGATGGTGCGGGTGCCAGCTCCCATAATCCAAATAGGAATTTGAGAATGTGGACTTTCGGTGAATTCTGGTGTTAAAATTCATATTACACCAATCTATCTCAAGTTCTACATCTAAGTAGACAATTTTATTCTTACTATAAACATAGGTAAATTTTAAAAAATCAACTGTTTCATTAATATATACCAGAAACTCATTTAAACTGTCTTCTGTACCTTTCCAAAGAAGAAACAAATCATCCAAGAATTCGTAAAGAAAGTAAGCTCCAAAGAGATTTTAATGAAATGGTGATCATGTTTACCCTTTCTCCAGGGGGCATGTCCAAGATGAGCGTGTTGGTGAACTAAGTAAAGAAAAGGAAGTAGTGTAACATAGTGTGACTTCTCGACAAGTGCATAACCAGCGTTTGCGGTCAGCTACAAGTGTGGATGAAGAGGTGAGGCATTCCGACCATTTGCGGGGTAAAGAAGGTGCTTCTACTTCTTCTTCTGCTTTTTTTGGGAAGGGCCCCCAACAATTTGTAGCACCGGGAGCGAAACCGAAGGCTCAAAGGACAAGGAACAATTAGTTTTCACTGACAAATTCCACAATTTGGTTTCACGTGACAACGTTGAAACCATTAGCTGTTCCTTGTGTTCACTTGGTTTTAACATTCATGCAGAACACAACAGCATTAATTGTCTGACAGAAGACTGCTCTTGTAGTTCGAATCAAAAACACAACGACCATGTTGATGACTCTTTGCTGGTATGTACTTTTTGTCATTCTGAACTTGAAGTAGACAATGGCAATGATTTATGCTTGTTGACAGACCTAACCTACTATATTACATCCAATTATAGTATTATTGAAAATACAAATGCTGGTAGTGACATAGTTAATGGTATGACTACTGAATACATTAATTTGGAGACAAATGTAAGTGTTTATCATGAAAATGAGGGTCCTGAATTTTTAATGTCTAATACAAACGGTAAAGACAATTGTGAACATTTGTTGGATGGTTTGATACAGTTTCTTGACAATCAAATGTTAAACAATGAAGGGCTTAGGCCTGAGATAGTCACTAATAGTAAGGGTGATTTCAAAATTTATAATTATTAAAGGCTAGCTGTGAGTGAAAAGCATGCTGATTTTTTAGCCAAAGGTTTCACCTTCGTTCCATATAGGGTGGGTAACTTGGTGGAATCTATTATTGACTTAAAGAGATACACTAGGAAGTTAAATTTAAAAGTATGGTTTAACCAGGAGGCTGCAGTTGAAAATCAAACCATGAATAATTGTAAAAAAGCTAGTACTTTTAACCCTCCATTGAACAAAACTGTCAAACTATTTGAAAGAATGTGTGAAAAGGCAATTAGAAAATGTTATATTTACACTGATAAGTTTGATTATTCTAATTTGACTGGGGAGGAAAAGCAGCTTATGCTTGAATTGATTAAAGATCCCACGGTCAGATTTATGAAACCAGACAAGGGCAATGGTGTGGTAGTTATGGACAAGAGGCAATATTTAGATGGCATGAATAACATTCTACTTGATGAAGCCTATGAGGAAAGTTCCCTAAATGAGATTAGGGTGGCATATAAAAAGACAGACTTGGCACTTGAAGATATGATTTACCAGGCCCAAATTGATGTAGATGAGTACCACGTTTCGAGGAATGAATATCCCAGGGTGGCAAATATTTTTGGTATACCAAAAATCCACAAGGGACTGGTTAATCCATTTTTAGGCCTATTGTGAATGGTAAAAGGTCCAAGACTTATTTTATTGCCAAATACCTAGATCATGAAATGCAGAAGTGCCTGGGTTTTTTTGATTATATTAGTAAAGATTACTGGCAATTTATTGACAGATTAAATGGCATTGAATTAACCACTGATATGATTATGGTCACTGTTGATGTGGTTAATCTGTTTACTGTTATTCCCCATGATTTAGGTATTTATTGGTTAGAACAACAATTTAATAAAACCAATATTTTTTCTCAAGATGAAATCAACAAACTGAGTGTACTTATGGAATTAGTTTTAAAAAATAACTACATTTGGTTTGAGGGACAGTATTATAAACAGGTGAAAGGAGTGACAATGGGGGTGGCATGTGCCCCCATTTTTGCCAACCTTATTATGTCTTATTGGGAGCAGGAATTTTTGATTAATAGTTGGTACATGTCTAATATTGCACACTATACCCGATTCTTGGATGATTTGTTTCTTCTTTGGAAAGGTACAGAAGACAGTTTAAATGAGTTTCTGGTATATATTAATGAAACAGTTGATTTTTTAAAATTTACCTATGTTTATAGTAAGAATAAAATTGTTTACTTAGATGTAGAACTTGAGATAGATTGGTGTAATATGAATTGTAACACCAGAATTCACAGAAAGTCCACATTCTTAAATTCCTATTTGGATTATGGGAGCTGGCACCCGCACCATCAAAAGACGGCTGTAGTTAAAGGCCACTTGGTGTGGGCTGCCAGAATGGTGAGTTCTGATGTGGATTTTTTGGCAGAATTAGATTTTATTACACATATTTTAAACAAAGTGGATATCCTGACTGTCTTTTGGATGACCTTGCTCATGAGGTAACCCACAAACGTAAACAAGGTTTTTATAGACCCATATTGGGCCATGGATTTGTGAGTACTAATAGATCTAGTAATGATAAAGTTTTTTTACAACTCAGCCTTCATTTTGACATACAATGGCATGACCAACAGTATTATTGATGTGGTAAATGCCAATTGGGAGATTCTTCAATTTGATGCTAATGTTGGGTTGAAAGTTGGTAAAAACCCGAGACATGTTTTTAGGAGGGACAAATCTATAAAGAACATTTTGGAAATTATTAGACATGAAGGCAGAATTAATAGAAAAGTAGGTAATTTTAAATGTAATTCCTGCTCTTTTTGTCCATTTATAATGGAAACTGAAGGTCAAATTAGGGTTAATCAGAAGACAGTCAATATTAGAGGCCACTACAATTGTAATAGTAAAAATGTTGTGTATATAGCTAAATGTGGAAAATGTTCTAGTTTCTACATTGATAAAACCTGTAGAAAATTTAAATTAAGAATAGGTGAACATCTGGGTGACATCAGACATTGTAGGGTTACTAGTGCTTTGTATAGACATATCAATGAAAATCCAACACATGATTTTAAATTTTTGTTTTTACAGCAGTTAGTGCTGGATGAACAGGGGTGCATTACAGATGTGCATTTGGATATGATGGAACTGAGATGGCAGTTGTTTTTAAATGCCTCTTGTTACCCAAGTATCAATGAAACTATAAGCATTGCTAGTGTTTTAAAACTTGATCGAATTTTAGGTTAGTAAAGTTAACATGGATTTTATTTAATAATTTAACATATTATAATATTTTATGGTAACATTTATTTAGTTTTGTTATTTGCTATATGCAATATTTTTACTGCTGTAATTTGATGTGTATGTATTGCTTTAAAATTTTTGCCGCAATTTTGAATGGTTAATTGAGGGGTGGGTATATATTTGGCTGGGTTTTTGTGCAATATTGTTCTGAGGAAGTCTCTGTAATAGAGAGGAAAGCGCTTAACTTCAATAAACTTGGCGTCCTTTAGATTGCTCACATTCTGCTGGTTGGTTCTTCTGTGGTTTTCTACTATTTTATGAAACTTTGAACATATGATATAGACCCATACCCATCACACACAATTCAAACCAGATACATAGTGCTGAGCCACTTAAATGTAACCTTTCTAAACCGACAAGACATCCTAGACAAACTATATATAACAAATGCCCTCAACAGCCCCGAATGCACTCTTTCAAAACAACACCGACATCAGTACATACAGCCACCTCTCAAGGAGCCTTTACTTCTAAGCTCATAAGGCAAGCCACCCCACAATCCAACATTCTGGTTATTGGAAACTCCATTGTGAAATACAGTGATGGCCCTCTCACCAGGCTGAGAAAGGAGAATGTCATGGTCAGTTGCTTATCAGGGGCTAGGATCCACCACATTATACACACACTTAGGTCATTAGACCACAAGTACCAGTATGAGTCTGTCATAGTCCATGTGGGTTTAAATGACCTGAGACATACCTCTCTAGACTATATAAAGAGAGACATCATGGAGCTCTTTGAATATGTGTCCCAGGCTGGTACACTGAGCACCATTTTACTTTCTCCAAAGATGATGCCAAAATATGAACAAAAGATGACTGACTGTAATAATTGGCTTAGTTTCTGGTATCATACTAAGGGGTTGCAATATTTGTCAGCATGGAAGAAGATGGTCAGCAGACCACTCTGCTTTGCCAGGGATTGTCTGCACCTCTCTCCTTTAGGCTTTTGAATATTAGCTAAAACATTGTCATCCCCCATAGTGCCTTTTTTTAGGCAATGCCAGACTGAAAGTACTTCCTGCCTAGCAAATCAAAACCAAAAAAATCTAAAGGTATCACTGCTCAATGCTAGGAGTCTAAACAAAAAACTCCACTCCCTTGAAGGTTTCTTCACCCTAGAGAATACTGATGTCTGTGCGGTCACTAAGACTTGGTTTAAAGCCACAACGAGCACACTGACAGTGCAAAGTTATAATGCCTTCCACACATTTAGCCCAGCTACTAGACAGACAGGGGACTAAAGGTGGAGGTGTCTTGATTTATGTCAAAAATTAATATACCTCAAGGCTGGTCAAATAAGACAATGCACTAGAGCTTCTCCATGTTCAAATCACCATAGGCAAAATCCAATACCACTTCCTTGCAAGCTATCAGTCCCCTTCTACAACCAAGGAAACCCATACTTTGTATTTAAACTTATTGGAAACATTCACCATCAAACCCAATACAATATTCATAGGCAACATCAAACTAACGGGCACAGAGATTCCTGGATTTTGTAAACACAAACTCCCTGGACCAGATTGTCAATACACCAACCAGGGGTTCAACCATACTGAATCTGGTCCTCACTAATATGGGAGACTGCTGCACACCCCCTAGTGTAATGTCTTCTCTGGTAAGGTCAGACCACAAAATGGTCTCCTTTGAAGTAAAAATAAAACCTGGAACCCCAGCTAGCCCTGGAATATTCAGGAACTACTATAAGGCTAACATCTTGTTATTAATTGATAGCCTAGCAAATTTCCAAGCCACCATAAACCCTGAGAACACTGCTGCCTATGCACAGCTGTTCACAGAAACCCTATACAAGCATGTTAATAGGTGCATAGAGGCAGCTGTACTCACCAGAAAGAAGTACAGAACTAACTCAGAAAAAAACTTGCCACCCTGGTGGAATCACAAATCAATAGGCTGTATAATAGAAGAAAGAAAAACATGACAAAAATTAAGAGGTGTAACACCCAACATGATAAAAGCAGTCTTATCCAACTAAACAAACAACACAAACACATAAAGTCTCCCAAAGCCAAATTTGAGGTAAATTTGGCCTCCCAGGCCAAGGGCAACCACAAGGCATTTTTTAGCTATGCCTGCAACCTCAAAGGCAATACATAATTGTGTGCAGAGATCATTGTAAATGGAGCCACCTATACTGAGCCAGTGGATATGGAAAACCTACTGGCTGACAAATTCAGCTCCAACTTTATCCCTCTCTCCCCTCAACCTTCTATCAGGAAATAGCATTAAATATAACTCCTCCTGCTATCACAAGGGAACAGGTCCTTAATGCTCTCTCTAAGGCAAAGAACACTGCATCAATAGGCCTAGACAATATCCCACAATGCCTTCTAAATAGCATGAAATATGACCTATCAGGCCCTCTGGAATTGCTATTTAACTGTAGCCTCCAATCAGGCTTTGTGCCTCATGAATGGAGAACAGCAACAGTCATCCCTCTGTACAAAGGCGGGCTAACTACACACCCATAAGTCTCACTAGTTTCATATGCAAAGCCATGGAAACAATTATCATGGAAATGATCAATAATGGCATAGTTAACCTCCAGACATTAGACCTAACCAAGTTTGGTTTCATCAAGGGCAGGTCATGCCTACTCAACCTGGTGGACTTCTTTGTGAAGGCCACCCAAGCAGTGGATGATGGCAAAATGGATCACACTGCCAGCCTTGACCTGGCCAAGACATTTGACACAATACCCCACTTGGGCATTGTTGACAAACTCAAGAGGTTAGGTACAAACCCTTATGTCACCTGGTGGATAGCCAACTGGCTCACTGAAAGGACCCATGAAGTTAGAATTGGGGAGGCCTCCTCTACAAAGAGGCCAGTCACAAATGGAGTCCCTAAGGCATTGGTCCTGGGACCACTCCTCAGTGGCCTCTGAATGACTAAATTCACAGATGGTTTCAAATTAGGAGATGTCATTGAATCCCACACTGACACAAATGTTCTCCAGGAAGAGATGACAGAGACAAACAACTCTTGTCAGAGCCATGTACTAAAACTAAATACCAAGAAATGCATAATTGTATCTTTTGCGAAGTCATCCACTCCTGGTAACTATTACATTGACAAAACGCCCCTAAGAGTTGAGCCAGTAGCCAGGGACTTGGAGACACACACAGACAGTAATCTAGCCTTTAACCATCACATGTCTACACTAGTGAGGAAATCATTCTATGTTGCGCAACTTATAAACAAAGGTATGGCATCTAGGTCCATGGAAGTCATTGTTCCACTGTATTTGGCATTCATCAGACCTATCATTGAGTACAATGCCTCTTTTGGTATATACCTAACCAGGCATATCCAACAATTGTAATGTACACAGAGGTTTCTCAGTAAAAGAATACGGGGTGTAAGTAACATGTCCTATGCAGATCATCTCAATACCCTATCCTGTATTTTGTCTCCTACAGGCTGTTGAGGGGAGAGCTATGCCTGGCATGCAAAGCATTGTCAGACCCCATTCTGATGGACCTCTTGCATATCTGCAAAACAAGCATCACCAAAATTACCCATTTTAAAAACTTAAATGTTGCCTACGGTATAAACAGGACCTGCTGGAGAGACAGGCATGTATCCCAGAGACTACCCCATCTATAGAGCAGGTCCCCCAACCATGTGAAGCAGAGTTCCTCCATAATCCAATTCAAGTGTAACTTGGACAATTGGATGGGGATCAGAAAATTCATCCCTGGTTTGGTACCAATGTCTCTAATGGACACAGACAGCCTACATATTGTTCATCTAACAGGTCTCTTCTTGTAAATGTTTAATCTCCCAAGCCTCTGTTTACACTTATCAAGGGTAACAGGACTTGTCAGAGATTTGGGATGCATAGCTAGGCTTAAAAAGACCCTTGTGGTTATTAGCCTAGTAAACAGCCATGGACCTATGAACCTATGAAGAAGCTTCTGTAAGAGGCCTGCACCACAGAATTAGGTATCCTGACCTAATGAAACTCATCTTGAAAATAGGAATGTTTCAGCCTTGCTATCAGGTGCAGCTATGCACCAGCAGCTGCTTCTTATCCACTACATTAGCCCAGACAAAGATGCAGCAGGCTATGTGAAAACAAACCTGTGAAGCTGTAGGAATGCTCTTCTCCAGAGAAGCCTCAAACCCCAGATCAGAAGGATCTGCCAGATATTCCAGCATTTTATCTACCCAGGAGGACTGGAATGAGGAAGGAAGAGATAAGCAACTTAAGTGCTAATGCCTAAAATATTATGATAAATACCCTTTTGCTAAACATATTCATAGATTTAGACCGCTTCTTTAACCATAAGTTGGCAAGGGTGCACAAGGAAATAACTCCTCAAATGGGGCATGCAGGAGGATTTGCCCCCCCTACCCACCACCACCACCACTACAAAAAAAAATTTTTTTGGTACTTACATATTATCGCAACCAGATTTTTGTGGTAATACTGGTTGCTTCCCTATTTTTAAATCTGACTGTTGTTGCATCTTTCAGCTTTTCCTGGTTAGGGGTCGCCACAGCGGAACTCTGGACCATTAATGATTGGTAGTTGATTTTTACGTGCCGAGTTACCGGCCCTGATGCACAACCTTCAACGAAGGTACACCCATTCACGCATGTCTCCATACAGAAGACGCTCTAGCTGAGAATCGAACTGGACAGCGTCTTACTGTGAGGCGACAACGCTACCACAGCAAGTTTTAAAAATGTCATACAGTGTGTTTTCTTTCACAATAAAGGGTCTTTTATACAGGGTTATTGTTAGAAAAATATGTATTAATGTATATGTTTAGTGTTTATTAGAAGCTAAAGGGGTTAACACATTTCATTCTATTTTATGTACAGCGTAGTTTTGTATGAAACTACAGATGCTTTTCAAACTGCAGTATGCTTTCTGAAACTGCAAGATGCTCTCTGACCTAGTATTTGCTAGCACAGCAAAATTCATGTTTATGCCTTTTGGAAATTTACTGAGAAGCAGGTGATTATCTGCTAGGTCAGGAAAATAATGAATAGAACAATACTGTTTTCTATAATGTTATTGAACTTGAACAATCAGCTCTGTTCGTGTTATGAGAACATGCACAGCTGCAGAAAAGATAGATACAGTTGAACAAAGACTGCTTGAAGAAATGAACTATAATCTGTACTTGCGTTGTGCTTGAACTAGCCATAGTATCTTGAATGGTAACATTGCATAGTGAGAAGTTGTATCTGACTGGTGGTCATCAAGGCCACGTTGTTTTTCTTAGGAAGTTTTTTTTTGTAAACTTGATATGTCAGCAGAAAATCATGGACAAACAGCTGCTATGAAATAATATTGAAAGAACTTGTGATTTATTACGTCAGCTTAGTAGGCAATGTCTTGTAAGAAATGTATAAGAATAGCTTCACTTCCTGATTCTAGTTAGACAAACTCTGTATTAGCACATTTTTGTCTCCTTGCTACAAGATTAAAGTGCCTTAACCTGAACCTGCCATGTGTTGATCTTTTTGAAGTTGTTTTTCCTTTGACAGATTGGTCCTTCGGACCGGAAACACTCACTTCACCTCAGGTCAGATGGGCCAGGTGGCATGAAACTGTACGGGGAAGAGACCACATCGGTTCTTCTGCTCTGAAAGACCTCCGACTGAATTGTCATTCAAAAGAGGCCAGCCACTTTTCTGATCTGCGACTGGAGGACGAGTTAACGGTTTTCCATCGAACCAGGCGATCAATCACGGAGGCTCAAGTAAGGTGAGATTTACCTTTTTTCTGTTTTAGATCAGGGACTTGATTTGTATCATCTGTCAGGAGATTTGTTTTATACAAGTCAGGGACAGGAAGATTGCAGTCTAGTCATAGATCAGGGAAACAGAATAGGTAAGGCAGTTATTCTAGATAAACTGTGAAAAAGAAAAATCGTGGTACCACGTGAAAATAAGAAGAGTTACATAACATTTCTAACAGTCAGAACAATATGGGAAATAAGTGCACAAAAAGTTCCCAAGATCCACCGTTAACTGAAGATGCAAAATATATGCAATTACAGCGTGCCGACAATGTTAGGTACTATACAAAATGGGTTAATAAATATGAATTTGATGGCAAATTTGAAAAATCCTCGCTTATTAAACTTGTCAAACAGCTTAAAACTGACGCAAAAGGTCAGGTAAAAAAGCAACGTCAATTAGGCATTCCTCAGGCACACAGGTGGATTGAGGAAGCAAACCGTAGGGAACAAAAAAGTAATAATTCAAAAGCTATGTTTTTAGATAAAGAAGACAATAATTTGGTAATAGCATCAGCCCCTCCACCCCCTCCGCTTCCCTTACCAGAATATGAAGCGAGTGGACAAGCTGGTCCACCTCCACTATACCCAGCTGTCTCTGCGAAGCCATGACCGTTTGTTAGAGATCCCATCGAGACTAGGTCTCGAACACGTAACTTAAGAGGGGATACTGAGTTATATCAAATGAACAAAAATTCATGAGCTATGAGTGAAGAAGAGATATGTCCGCTCATAGAAGTACCAAATCCTCAGGCAGGACAGGAAGGGCAGGACCCGACTCTCCTAGTATATAGACCGTGGACACCGGAAGACATCCAAAAAGCCACAGAGGGAATTCCCCATCCAAACGTTAATTTTAGAAAATTCTTAGAAGACTTACAGGGCATGAGGTTAAGTTATCATTTAAATGGAGAAGAAGTAGAAAAAGTAGTTAGACAAATCATAGGTCCAGATTGGCACATGATCAGTGGCAACTGGAATCCCCGTGACGCAGAACACAAGCCACTCCCACATAGCAACGCAGAACTGGATAACAAAGGTCTAACAGACCGAATCTCTGAGAAATGGAAGCCTAGGGCAGACTGGACTTGCATAAATCAATGCATCCAACAAGAAGGTGAAACCGTTGACAGATATTATGCTAGATTATTAGAGTGTTGTCAGAAAAATATTCATTTTTATATATGTCTAATGCTTATTAGAAGCTAAAAAGGTTAACACATTTTCATTCTATTTTATGTACAGCTTAATTCTGTATGAAATTATAAGATGATTTTTCAAACCACATTATGCTTTCTGAAACTGCAAGATGCACCCTGACCTAGTAATTGCTAGCACAGCAATATTCATGTTTATGCCTTTTTGGAAATGTACTTGAGAAACAGGTGATTATCTGCTGGGTCAGGAAATGAATGAATACAATACTGTTTTCTATAATATGATTGAATATGAACAATCAGCTCTGTTCGTGTTATGAGAACATGCACAGCTGCAGAAAAGAAGAGATACATAAGACAAAAGACTGCTTGAAGAATCTGTACTTGCTTTGTGCTCAAATTAGCTATAGTACCTTGAATGGAAACATAACATAGTGGGAAACTGAATCTAACCGGTGGTCACCAAGGCCACGTTGTTTTTCTTTGGAAGTTTTTCATAAAATTGATAGTGCAAGCAGAAAATTATGGAGAAACAGCTGCTATGTAATGATGATGTTAAAACTTGTGATTTGTTACGTCAGCTTGGTAGGCAATGTCTTGTTAGAAAGTGTATAAAGATAGACTTACTTCCTGATTTTAGTTAGACAAACTCTGCATTAGCACATTTTTGTCTCCTTGCTGCAAGATTAAAGTGCCTTAACCTGAACCTACCGTGTATTGGTCATTTTTAAAGTTTATTTTTCCTATGATAGATTGGTCCTTCGAGCCGGAAATCTCTCACTCTAGCTCAGGTCAGATGGGCCCGGTGGCATGAAACCATACGGGGAAGAAGCCACATCAGTTCTTCTGCTTTGAAAGACCTCCGACTGAATTGTCGTTCAAAAGAGGCCGGCCACTGTTTCTGATCTGCGATTGGAGGACGAGTCAACAGTTCCAGTGAGATGACCAATCACAGAGGCTCAGGTAAGGAGGAATTTACCTTTTCTTTGTTTCAGATCAGGGACTTGTTACAGTATTTGTTTTTGTCAGGGAGATTTTTTTTGTAAATCAGGGACAAAAAAGATTGCTGTCTTGTCATAGATCAGGGAAACAGGATAGGTAGGCAGTTATTCTAGATAAACTGTGAAGAAGTGAAAATCGTGGTACCATGTGATAAAAAGGGTTACGTAACAATTTCTAACTAAGTTAAGACAACATGGGAAATAAGCGCACAAAATGTTCCCGAGATCCGCCTTTAACCAAAGATGCGAAACATATGCAATTACAGAGTGCCGGCAACGTTAGGTACTATACAAAATGGGTTAATAAATACAAATTTGATGGCAAATTAGATAAACCTTCACTTATCAAACTTGTCAAACAACTTAAAACAGACGCAAAAGGTCAGATAAAAAAGCAACATCAATTAGGAGTTCCTCAGGCAC
This sequence comes from Protopterus annectens, assembly GCF_019279795.1. Lineage (NCBI taxonomy): Eukaryota > Metazoa > Chordata > Ceratodontiformes > Protopteridae > Protopterus > Protopterus annectens. Next base: position 1,231,268,200 of record NC_056739.1, read on the forward strand.
ACAGGTGGCTTGAGGAAGCAAACCGCAGGGAACAAAAGAATAAAAATTCAAAAGCAATGTTTTTAGATAAAGAAGACAATAACTTGGTAATAGCATCAGCCCCTCCGCCCCCACCGCTTCCCTTACCAGAATACGAAGCGAGTGGACAAGCTGATCCACCTCCGCTATATCCAGCTGTCCCTGTGAAATCAAAACCGTTTGTCAGAGATCCTATCGAGACTAGGTCCCGAACACGCAACTTAAGAGGGGATATTGAATTGTATGAAATAAATAAAAATTCAGAAACTATGAGTGAAGAAGAGATATGTCCACTCATAGAAGTACCAAATCCACAAGCAGGACAGGCAGGATAGGACCCAACTCCTCTAGTATATAGACCGTGGACACCGGAAGACATCTGGACAGCCACAGTGGGAATTCCCCATCCGAAAGTTAATTTTAGAAAATTCTTAGAAGACTTACAGGGCATGAGGTTAAGTTACCATTTAAATGGAGAGGAAGTAGAGAAAGTAGTCAGACAAATCGTAGATCCAGATTGGCACATGATCAGTGGCAACTGGAATCCCCGTGACGCAGAACATAGGCCACTCCCACATAGTAACGCAAAACTGGATAACAGAGTGAAAGGTCTGACAGACCGAATCTCTGAGAAATGGAAGCCTAGAGCTGACTGGACTTGCATTAATCAATGCATACAACAAGAAGGTGAAACTGTTGATAGATATTATGCCAGATTATTGGAGTGTTTTAATAACCATTGTGGAATGCAGGTACCTGAGGACCAAACACATGATTCCCCATATGAGCAGAAATTAAAGAATGCATTTTTGAAAGGCAGTATTGCACCCATTAGCAGCTTTATTACAAAGCACATGGTAGATCATCATAGAAGTAGATTACAGTCATTACTTGAATATGCAAGACATGCCGAAAGGCATTTTAATGGCAAAAAGAAAAAGAAAACTCAAGTATTTGCAGTAGAAGACTGATCAGAAGTCTTTGTAGTACAGACCAGGAAGAAGGGTAAGAAAAATGCCCAGGGAAACAAACAATCTGATAAACAATCAGAGGAGTTTGAAGACAGAAAGAAAAGGGGTGAGTGTTTTAAATGTGAAAAAAAGGGACATTTAGCAAGGGATTGCAGGCAAAATAAAAAGGTAACCACAGAAGACAAGGAGGGTGAGGACTGGCTATATGATAGTCAAGAATCACTAGAAAGGAATAATCAAGAAAAGACAAGAGCAAATGTGATAGAAGGAGTAGAGAATGTGATAGAAGAAATAGAGGATGTGCATGAAATCACTGATGGTGAAGAAAATGAAATATTAGACTTAGCATTGTTGAGCCTTGAGCTCTACCTAGCAGACGCAAAATCGGAAGTTACACTTCTGGTAGAGGGGAGGGAAGTTAAATTCCTGTGTGACTCAGGGGCTTCACGAATCCTGATACATCCTTCCAAACTACCAGAAAATTCAGAATCACTTGATTACATATTAGTGAAAGCAGCTAATGGACAGCTGTATCGGGAGCCACTCTCCCACAGCATAGCAATAACTGACCCTGTTTCAGGGATGACCCAGAAAAGCAAAATTGTTGTTTCTGCAAAATGCCCAGTAAATCTTTTGGGCAGAGACCTAATGCAGATATTTGGCATAGCAGTAGTTCCAACTATGCAGGGTATGGAAGCACAGCGACAAATGGATACCTTTGTAGTGCAACCGGAGGGTGAAACATTTTATTGGTACAGCCAGGACTTGGTTACGACTGGTCCAGGGGCAGTAACCGAAGAACTGATGAATGTAGCCATCAGTAAATCCCCCTCCCTTGACACTGATAAACAGCATTTGTTGCATTGCACTCTATATTACTGTAGCAAACCAGGACCTGATAAAGAATATGAGCAAGAACTGTTTAGAAACCATGCTAACAGATTAGTATTACGAAATCTGTACTGGGACACAGAAGGAAACAGTGTAGTAAGCTGTTCATTGCCCCAGGATTTCCTAGCGCTTTATAAATCTAATCGATTACCACATGTGAATTTAACTAAAGAAAAAAGTGTGAAGTGGGCAGACCTAGGAGAAAAAGTCACAAGGTGGGAAAAACAGACAGACTTAGAACTTTCAGAAAAGGGAGTACAAAAGCAGAAGTTGAACTGGATAACACAGACACACCCAGCTGTGCACTTGCAGGCAAGTGAGGACAGCTGAGTAGCAGTCTTACTAGAAGAAGAGGAAAAAGCCTTACGAGACATACCAGAGACTCTCTGGTCAACAGGAAAATCAGATGTAGGACTTATTCGTACAGCAGGACCAGTCATTATCATGCCAAAGTCAGCATTTAGACCTCAAAAGAGACAGTATCCCTTGAGAAAGGATGCAGAAGTAGGAATCAAACCTATAATAGCAGTCGTACTTAAGGAAGGAGTATTGATAGAATCTCCTGATTTACCATGTAATACACCTTTATTTCCTGTCAGGAAAGCAAATGGAGAAAGGGGTATGGTCCAAGATTTACAAGCTGTAAATGACCCAGTTATACCTAGAGCACCTATGGTACCAGATCCACACACCTTATTAAATGATTTGAAACCTCAACAAAAGTATTTTTCTGTGGTAGATATTAGCAATGCATTTTTCTCAATACCGATACACCCTGACAGCCAACATTGGTTTGCATTTACATTTCTGGGAAAAAGGTATACATACATGCGACTACCACAGGGATATTGTGAGAGTCCAACAATATTTGCACAGGAAATGGCAAGTAACCTGGCGGGATTTATCCCACTGAAAGGCGGCCAGATTTTACTTTATGTAGACGACATTCGTCTGGCAGCCCCCACCCAGCAAGAATGCATAGAAGATACCATAGCATTACTACAATTTTTAGCTACTCGAGGACACAAGGTAAACAAAAACAAACTGCAACTTTGGAAAAAACAGGTTAAATACCTGGAATATGTAATATCCAAAGAAGGCAGAATATTAGATGAAGACAGAAAAACAGCAATATTACAAGCACCCAAACCAACTACCAAGAAGGAAATGATGTCCTTCCTAGGTACGACTAATTTTTGTCGGAGTTGGATTCCAAACTATGCCTTGGAATCTGCTTCACTGACCAACTTGATATTCAAGAAGCCTATGGCAGCACAAGATTTAATACAGTGGACACCAGAAGCAGAATCAGCTTTCTGCAAATTGAAACAACTGATAGCATCCTCATTAGTTTTAGGATTACTGAACTATCATAAATGATTTTTCCAAACTGTAGATTGTAAGCAGGGTTATATGACATCAGTGTTAACACAGCAGCATGGGGATAAACAACGCCCTATAGCGTACTATTCATTACAGCTAGACCCAGTGGCGCGATCCCTGCCCCACTGTGTACAAGCAGTAGTCACAGCTGCAATGGCAGTGCAGGCTTCAGCCTCAGTAGTGTTATTCCACCCTCTCACGTTGAGAGTGCCTGATGCAGTCACGATTATTTTACTGCAAGAAAAAGTAGCATATCTTTCTCCTGCTAGACATCTTTCCTGTATGACTATACTGTTGAGCCAACCTCATATGACAATTGAATGATGAACAACTTTGAATCCGTCAACCTTGCTCCCAACCCCTGCAGATGGCAAACCACACTGCTGCCTGCAGGAGATTGAGCAAAAGACACTCAATTTGGGAGCTGAGAAAACTGTCCAAACTTCTCGAAGTTATGAGCAATGCAACTTTTTCTGCTCTCGAATTAGTGACTGATGAACTAAATGCTATGAGAACTGTGGTACTTCAAAACCGCATGGCTCTTGACTTCACCCTATCGGCGAGAGGTGGTACGTGTGCTTTAATCAAAGAAGAATGCTGTTCGCATATTCCTGACAACCAGCACGAGATAAACGACCATCTTGAGGTGATCCAGCAAGTGTCGACCATGACCAAACCAGGCCCAAACCCTCTGATGGACTTTTTCCAGAATTTGTTTGGGGGGGGTGGGGTTCCATCCTAATGAACATCCTGATTACCATTTGTGTGGGATTACTCCTATTAGGAGCATGTATTTGTTGTGGTATTCCCTGCATGAAAAAGTTAATCAAAGATTTTATAGATATGTCAGTTTCTGAGACTTTGTATCAAAGCACTGAAATTGAAGAGTTGTTGAAAACTGAAATGCTTTCATAAGTCTAAACTACATGACTCTCTTAACTGCAAATCCGGAATGGAAGAGGTTAGGAAAAGAAGCAAACTGTTTATGCTTTTGAAAATAGAATAAAAAGTATTAACAGGGGGGAAATGTCAGAAAAATATTCATTTTTATATATGTCTAATGCTTATTAGAAGCTAAAAGGGTTAACGCATTTTCATTCTATTTTATGTACAGCTTAATTCTGTATGAAATTATAAGATGTTTTTTCAAACCACAGTATGCTTTCTGAAACTGCAAGATGCACCCTGACCTAGTAATTGCTAGCACAGCAATATTCATGTTTATGCCTTTTTGGAAATGTACTTGAGAAACAGGTGATTATCTGCTGGGTCAGGAAATGAATGAATACAATACTGTTTTCTATAATATGATTGAATATGAACAATCAGCTCTATTCGTGTTATGAGAACATGCACAGCTGTGGAAAAGAAGAGATACATAAGACAATTGCTTGAAGAATCTGTACTTGCTTTATGCTCAAATTAGCTATAGTACGTTGAATGGAAACATAACATAGTGGGAAACTGTATCTAACTGGTGGTCACCAAGGCCACGTTGTTTTTCTTAGGAAGTTTTTCATAAAATTGATAGTGCAAGCAGAAAATTATGGATAAACAGCTGCTATGTAATGATGATGTTAAAACTTGTGATCTGTTACGTCAGCTTGGTAGGCAATGTCTTGTTAGAAAGTGTATAAAGATAGACTTACTTCCTGATTTTAGTTAGACAAACTCTGCATTAGCACGTTTTTGTCTCCTTGCTGCAAGATTAAAGTTCCTTAACCTGTACCTACCGTGTATTGATCATTTTTTAAAGTTTATTTTTCCTATGACAAGTGTTTTAATAACCATTGTGGAATGCAGGTACCTGAAGACCAAACACATGGTTCCCCGTATGAGCAGCAGCTAAAGAATGCATTTTTGAAAGGCAGTATTTTGCCTATAAGCAGCTTTATTACAAAGCACATGGTAGACCATCGTACAAGTAGATTACAGTCACTACTTGAATATGCTAGACATGCTGAAAGGCATTTTAACAGTAAAAAGAAAAAGAAAGCCCAAGTATTTTCTGTAGAAGATGGAGCAGAAGTTTATGTAGTACAGTCTGGGAAAAAGGGCAAGAAAAATGCCCAGGGAAACAAACAATCTGATAAACGATCAGAGGAGTTTGAAGAGAGAAAGGAAAGGGGTGAATGTTTTAAATGCGGAAAAATTTAGCAAGGGATTGCAAGCAGAACAAGAAGGTAGCCATGGAAGATAAGGAGGGTGAGGACTGACTATATGATAGTCAATAATCACTAGAAGGGAGTAACCGAGAAAAGACAAACGCAAATGTGATAGAAGGAGCAGAGAATGTGATAGAAGAAATAGAGGAAGTGCAAGAAATCGCAGATGGTGAAGAAAGTGAAATTTTAAACTTAGCATTATTGAGCTTAGAGCTCTATTTAGCAGACACAAAATTGGAAGTTACACTTCTGGTAGAGGGGAGGGAAGTAAAATTCCTGTGTGACTCAGGGGCATCACGGACCCTGATACATCCTTCCAAACTACCAAAAAATTCAGAATCATTTGATTACATATTAGTGAAAGCAACTAATGGACAGCTGTATTGGGAGCCACTCTCCCATAACATAGCAATAACTGACCCTGTTTCAGGGATGACCCAGAAAAGCAAAATTGTTTCTGCAAAATGCCCGGTAAACCTTTTGGGCAGAGATCTTATGCAGATATTTGGCATAGCAGTAGTTCCAACTATGCAGGGTATGGAAGCACAGCGACAAATGGATACTTTTGTGGTGTGACCGGAGGGCGAAACATTTTATTGGTACAGCCAGGACTTGGTCACGACTGGACCAGGGGCAGTAACCGAAGAACTGATGAACGTAGCCATCAGTAAGTCCCCCTCCCTTGACACTGATAAACAGCATTTGTTGCACTGTACTCTGTATTATTGTAGCACACCAGGACCTGATAAGGAATATGAGCAAGAACTGTTTATAAACCATGCAAACAGATTAGTATTATGTAATCTATACTGGGACACAGAAGGGAACAGTGTAGTTAGCTGTTCATTGCCCCAGGAATTCTTTGCACTCTATAAATTTAATCGATTACCACATGTTAGTTTGACTAAGGACAAGAATGTGAAATGGGCAGACCTAGGAGAAAAAGTCGCAAAGTGGGAAAAACAGAAGAAGATAGAATTGTCAGAACAGGGAGTACAGAAGCAGAAGTTAAATTGGATAACACAGACACGCCCAGCTGTACACTTGCAGTCTAGTGAGGACAGCTGATTAGCACTCTTATTAGAAGAGGAAGAAAATGCCTTATGGAGCATACCAGAAACTCACTGGTCAACAGGGAAATCAGATGTAGGACTAATTCGTACAGCGGGACCAGTTACTATTACACCAAAATCAGCATTTAGACCACAAAACAGACAGTATCCCTTAAGGAAAGATGCAGAAGTAGGAATCAAACCTATAATAGCAGCTTTACTTAAGGAAGGAGTACTGGTAGAATCTCCCGATTCACCATGTAACACACCCTTATTTCCTGTCAGGAAAGCAAACGGAGAATGGCGTATGGTCCAAGATTTACAAGCTGTAAATGATGCAGTAATACCTAGAGCACCTACGGTGCCAGATCCACACACCCTATTGAATGATTTGAAGCTTCAACAGAAGTATTTTTCTGTGGTAGATATTAGCAATGCATTCTTTTCGATACCGATACACCCTGACAGCCAACATTGGTTTGCATTCACATTTCAAGGGAAAAAGTATACATACACGCAACTACCACAGGGGTATTGTGAAAGCCCAACAATATTCGCACAAGAGATGGCAAGCAACTTGGCGGGATTTAGCCCACCGCGAGGCAGTCAGATTTTAATTTATGTAGACGACATCCTGCTGGCAGCCCCCACCCAGCAAGAATGCCGGGAAGATACCATAGCATTACTACAATTTTTAGCCACTCAAGGACATAAAGTAAACAAAAACAAGTTGCAGCTTTGGAGAAAGCAGGTTAAATACCTGGGATATGTAATATCCAAAGAAGGCAGAACATTAGATGAAGATAGGAAAATAGCAATTTTACAAGCACCCAAACCGACTACCAAGAAGGAAATGATGTCCTTCCTGGGTACGACTAATTTCTGTCGGAGTTGGATTCCAAACTATGCCTTGGAGTCTGCTCCACTGACCAACTTGATATACAAGAAGCCTATGGCAGCACAAGATTTATTACAATGGACACCAGAAGCAGAATCATCTTTCTGCAAACTAAAACAATTGATAGCATCCTCATTAGTTTTAGGATTACCAAACTATCATAAACGTTTTTTCCAAACTGTAAATTGTAAGCAAGGTTATATGACATCAGTGTTAACACAGCAACATGGGGACAAGCAACTCCCCATAGCTTACTATTCATCACAGCTGGACCCAGTGGCGCGATCCCTGCCCCACTGTGTACAAGCAGTAGTCGCAGCTGCAATGGCAGTACAGGCTTCGGCCTCAGTAGTGTTGTTCCACCCTCTCACATTGAGAGTGCCTCATGCAGTTGCGATTATTTTACTGCAAGAAAAAGTAGCATATCTTTCTCCTGCTAGACATCTTTCCTGTATGACTATACTCTTGAGCCAACCTCATATGACAACTGAACGATGTACAACTTTAAATCCGTCTACCTTGCTCCCAACCCCTGCAGGAGATTGAGCAAAAGTCACTGCCTAGAAAAGATCTAACGGATGTTCCCTTGGATGATGCCGAGGTGACATATTAGGTGGACAGCTCATGCAGAAGGGGTCCTACAGGGCAGAACCTAGTGGGCTATGCAGTAGTTTCCGATACTGAGATTTTAGAAGCAAAGTCTTTACCACACAACTTATCTGCACAAGCAGCAGAATTGATTGCCTTGACAAGGGCATGTACCTTGGCAAAGGGTAAATGTGTGAACATTTTTTACTGACAGCCAGTACCCTTTTTCTACTGTACATGTTTTTGCGCAACAGTGGAAGAATAGAGGAATGATAACATCTACTGGTAAACCGATTAATCATGCGCAGTTTATTTTAGATTTGTTAGAATCTATTCAGTTACCTCAGAAAGTAGCTATCTGTAAATGTGTAGCTCATACCAAGCAACAGGATAGGATTTCAAAAGGTAATGCGAGAGCTGATACAGCTGCAAAGCAGGCAGCTTCAGCTTCAGAAATATTTCTTTTGAGTGGGGAATTACAACCTTCTGAGAGTTTAGATTTAGAAATGTTGAAAACAATGCAGACACTTACTACAAAAGTAGAAAAACAGAAATGGATAAAATGAGGAGCAATTCTTGAGAAAGGGCTGTACATCTCCAAAGAAGGAAAACCGATTTTGCCATCTAATTTGTTTAAATATGCAGCTTTGTTGAGCCATGGGCAGTGCCATGTCTCAACAGGGGGGATGGCACAGTTAGTGAACCGAGTGTTCATAGCATATGGATTTACAAACTACACAAAACATTTTTGTGCAGCATGCCATGTTTGTAACAAGCATCATGCACAAGGGGCATTGAAGCCTAAACAAGGGAGTTTCCCTGCACCACCATACCCATTCCATACTATCTGTATGGATTTCATAGAACTGAACAAATGCGAAAATAAGAAGTATTGTCTTGTCATTATAGATATGTTTTCCAAATGGGTGGAAGCTTTTCTGACCAAAAATCCAGATGCAGCTACTGTTGCAAAAGTCCTTGTTAAAGAAATTATTCCTAGATTTGGCATACCGGAAAAGATCTACAGTGACAATGGCAAACACTTTGTAAATCAAACTATACAACAGTTGAGCCGATATTTCGGAATTTCCTTAAAGAACCATTGCGCATACCATCCACAATCCGCAGGACTAGTAGAGAGGCATAATGGGGTTTTGAAAAATAAACTTAGGAAATTAATTAGTGAGACTCAAAAGAACTGGGTGCACTGCCTGCCTCTGGCATTGTTGAGCATGAGAATTGTTCTGAATTCAAAGGGGTTAACTCCTTTTGAAAAATTATTTGGGAGGGCATACTATATACCTCAGTGGAAACCTCTCATGCGTACAGACCAGGAGGCTGACAGTTCACTCGCAGAATATATGAGATGACTTTTAACTAATAAACAACTTTTGCAGTTAAATTCTGTTTCAGATAAAAAACAAACCAGACCATTGGAAGCAGCAGTAGTCCCAGGCACGTGGGTCTGGGTGAAAGTCATCAAGAGAAAAAATTGGACATCACCGAAGTGGGAAGGGCCATACCAAGTGCTACTGTCAACACCCACTACTGCAGTCAAGATCACAGAGCGAGCATCCTGGATTCATCTGACACACTATAAATTGGTGAAAAACTTTGAACTGGACAAAAAACTTGTTACTGTTACACAAGAACAAGATGACCAGATACGGAGCAAATAGAAATACAGAACAACCTCAGAAGTATTGCATGATCATTCTGTTAACTATACTCATAACATTGATCTTTTTGCTGTGGCCTTTCCTTTTTCCAGCCACACGAGCTGAACTGAATAAACGAGATGCGTTACTCATAGACTGGCATCCGAACTTTAACACTTACCAAGCAATTAAATATGTGTATGCTGAAACTTTTAATGTTTCGAATTGCTGGATTTGCACAGCTATACCAACAGCATACGGGGGATTGTTAATGACTGCTGTCCCCCTAGAGGTCAATGAGACCTGGGAAAATTTGATTTTTGATACTACGACTGTGAAATCACAAGACAAAATAGCATTGTACCTGCCTGTTACACAAAAGGGAATTGTATGTTTTTACAAAAATTATACTGTTCAGGTGGGTTGGAGCAATTGTAATGTGACTGTTCCTTACAAATGTTATACCAAAGCTAATAATGCAGGTTATATTTGTGATACAAACTATGACTCATATTTAGAATCAATGCACAAAACGTCTGATGAAGTACAACATAATCCTGTTCTTTTTAAACAACTATCTATCATTGATAAAAAAATGTTTCATGCAGGGCAAGTATATATTAATACTAAAGTAGAGAATTGTTATTTTGTGTGTGGGAAAAAGGCATACAAATGGTTACCTGAGAATTGGTCCGGCAGTTGTTTTTTTGGGTTACCTGGTTCCGGCCATACGACACACTGCAGTTTTGCCTCAGGGAAGAATTTGAAATGTCAGAGAGGTCACCAAGAAACCTGGAAATCCAATCAAGAGACCTGAGAATCCAATGGGACAAATTGAAGCAGGGTGGAGAAACCATAACTCCATGAAAAACAAAGATAAACTGACACACCATGGACTTGAGTGACACTATTATATCGTGGGCAGGTATAGCCCCTGCATATGGCACAGTGAAATCAATTTGAAAGCTGAGAAAACTGTCCAAACTTCTCGAAGTAATGAGCAATGCAACTTTTTCTGCTCTCGAATTAGTAACTGATGAACTGAACGCTATGAGAACTGTGGTGCTTCAAAACCGCATGGCTCTCAACTTCACCCTAGCGGTGAAAGGTGGTACGTGCGCTTTAATAAAAGAGGAGTACTGTTTATATATTCCTGACAACCAGCATGAGATAAACAACCATCTTGAGGTGATTCAGCAAGTGTCGGCCATGACCAAACCAGGCCCAAACCCACTGACAGATTTTTTCCAGAATTTGTTTGGGGGGTGGGGTAGCATCCTAATCAACATCCTGATTGCCATTTGTGTGGGATTACTCCTATTAGGAGTGTGTGTTTGTTGTGGTATTCCCTGCATGAAAAGATTAATCAAAGATTTTATAGACATGTCAGTTTCTGAGACTTTGTATCAAAGTACTGAAATTGAAGAACTGTTGAAAAATAAAACACTTTCATAAGTCTAAACTGAATGACTCTCTTAACTGCAAATTCTGAACAGAAAGAGGTTAGTAGAAGAAGCAAACTGTTTATGCTTTTGAAAATAGAATAAAAAGTATTAACAGGGGGGAAATGTTAGAAAAATATGTATTAATGTATATGTTTAGTGCTTATTAGAAGCTAAAAGGGTTAACACATTTCATTCTATTTTATGTACAACTTAGTTTTGTATGAAACTACAGATGCTTTTCAAACTGCAATATGCTTTCTGAAACTGCAAGATGCTCTCTGACCTAGTATTTGCTAGCACAGCAAAATTCATGTTTATGCCTTTTGGAAATTTACTGAGAAGCAGGTGATTATCTGCTAGGTCAGGAAAATAATGAATAGAACAATACTGTTTTCTATGATGTTATTGAACTTGAACAATCATCTCTGTTCATGTTATGAGAACATGCACAGCTGCAGAAAAGATAGATACAGTTGAACAAAGACTGATGAAGAAATGAACTATAATCTGTACTTGCTTTGTGCTCGAATTAGCCATAGTACCTTGAATGGTAACATTGCAAAGTGAGAAGTTGTATCTGACCGGTGGTCATCAAGGCCATGTTGTTTTTCTTAGGAAGTTTTTTTTGTAAACTTGATATGTCAGCAGAAAATCATGGACAAACAGCTGCTATGAAATAATATTGAAAGAACTTGTGATTTATTACATCAGCTTAGTAGGCAATGTCTTGTAAGAAATGTATAAGAATAGCTTCACTTCCTGATTCTAGTTAGACAAACTCTGTATTAGCACGTTTTTGTCTCCTTGCTGCAAGATTAAAGTGCCTTAACTTGAACCTGCCATGTGTTGATCTTTCTGAAGTTGTTTTCCTTTGACAGTTATCAATAAAAATAAAAAATGTAGTGATGCTTTTTATGTATGCACTTAACCAGCAGCATGTCATGTGAAACCCAGCTTCCCCAGCAAAAAGCCTACTTTGAAGCAGTACTGACTGCAATTTGTGAGAACTTTCCCCCACATAAAAAGAAAAAAACAGCAAGTTAGCAATCCACATCTTTTCAGCCCTAATACATTCAGGAAACAATGAAGTGCAGTCTCAGTTTGTCTGAGGATGCCACCATCAACAACACAAAACCATCCCACTGCTGGCTACTTCTCCATTCAAAAACGACCCCAGAATCACCTGTCATCATCATCCACCTTCACTTTTGCAAGGCATTACTTACTGCATGTTGTTTGTCTTACAAAAGTTTCCTTTCAAGTCTGTTTACAAAGTTTTACAAATAAAGAGTTTACTGAAAGCATTTCCATGTGTGTGTTCTTCTTCTCAGCATTCCTTCCTTACAGTGAAACTATGCCTTTCGTCAGTAACACAGCAGCCCAGACAATTAAAGCGTGCTTGTAATGCACACAAAACAGAAAGAAGAATTGCACATTTGTTTCACTTCCTGAATATAAGTCAAACTTATTTTTCATTAGTAAGGACATCAAATAACACCTTACGGTGTTTCCCGCACTCAATTTCATTCCAGCATGCGAATTTCACAACCGCGAAAATCTGGTTGCAATAATCCGTAAGTACCATTTTTTTTAATTGGTTGAAACTGTGTTTTGTTCAAGCAGATATTCTGTTTACATCTTTTTTTATTCAAGCTAATGAATTTCAAGTAATATTAGTATGTGTTTAGAATTTCTGAATTTTACTAAGGCAAAGTAGACCTATCTCTGTACAGCATGTTATGCCAATGTCAGCAGAGAAGTTTTCATTGGGGTTGTAGTATGATATGGTATGATTCTTAGCTGATGTTTGTGTAGGCACATCTCCCCTTTGGAAGCTAAATGTTTAATACCTGCATACATCCAGGCCACAGAAATGATATACTCCGTCAGATGCTGCAAAGGAAGAATGCCACCCCCCTCACCCCGGACATAATCCTTCTTCCAAAGTTCTGAGTTAATCTTTTTCTAGGGAGGATAGATTTGGAACTGTTGGTCATTCCATAGTGAATTTTATTAGGCAGAGATTTTCCTGAATGTAATGGCAGCAGGAGAGCCATCATTAAAATTATTATCCGAAATCTGTCACAGAGGCAGTGTCCTTTTTCTCCTTTAGTTTCGCTATCCAGGAGCCATTTGAAAGGGAGGGAGACAAGTTCCCAGTGCTAGCCCCCAGAGTTGTGTGCTTGTGTATTTTTCATATAGCAAACTCGAACCAAGAATCAGGAGGGAGCCTGGTATTGTTGATGAACATTGCATGCAAAAGAATCTTCTGGTAAAAGTGGTGCTTCTATATAGGAGACGTCTGCAGACTGTCCTCTCAACAGTTCATACTCCTTAATTACATGTCTTTCTCCCTCACTTAGGCATGTCCCATGAACCTTTGGACAACGACTACAATCTAATATGGTAAAGGTGGCCAAAGGCCAATCAAGCACTGACAAACCTATAGCATTATTATGCACCAGTCTTGGAAACAAGTATCTGACCCCTGGAGAGCTGAAGGGAAAAGACTCTCTGGGCCTTAATTCATCTTCTATACTAACACCAATGGATTCAAGCAACTTGTCTTCCATTCATTATGAGAAGAGTGACACTGATGTCCCAAAACTCACTCCCAAAGATGACTGCTGGTGGAACACCCTTCCTAGCACTGAGTATCATCAACCAGATATGGCGAAAAGCTTCGGTCTGCACAACATGGATTTTACAAACTTCAAGCTCAAGAGACCACTAAAGTGGTGGACCTATAAAGGAATATTTAGTACCTGCCTAAACTCCACATCCCTTTTTTCCATCTCCTGTATAGCGATCTTCTGACTAATGCCTGTGCTAGCTTTCCACGGTCGTGCTGCTAGAATCAGGACTGGCCTGCAGCTTTTTTTTTCCACACCTGTACTGAGCAGTTGTGTTGAAGCATTGGTAATTGACAAAGCATTTTACATTGTGATTTTTCTCCAGGTAGTAGAAACAGCTCCTGCATGAGTACAGGCTCGTGATCACAGGCACAATTTGAACTTTTCATCCTTTTTCGACATTAAATGCGAGAACTTTCCAATAAAGCACTTTAGGTTCAAGATATAAATTATATAACAAGAAAAAAACTGAGAAGAATATAGTTTGCTGTGGTGTCTTAACTCAGTATGCTGATGATACAGCATTCAGTACTGGGGGGAGTCATATGTCCCTAGCTTCAGAACTAGATATAAATGTATCAAGATAAGGCTCTTAAGAAGAATATCCCAGGTATTATGTGCTGCATAATGGAGATCAGAATAAGATTTTAGGTTTTGTTTGAATTTCCAGAATATCATTTAATACAAATCTGAACAGCATTGTCATTTCATTCCTGACAAGATTTTGTTACCACTTGTAGACAGTTTTACTTTAAGTAATTGCTATGTTCAGTGTTGTCAGGAGAGACATTATGAACTAAAGAGCATACACCGGCTGAGTTGCAGCTTCCCTTTTGTTCTTAAACAGTAATTAGATATTAAATTATTGCAAGGGCTTGTGTAAACTAAACATTTGCATTTGGTTCTAGTAGTGATGGCTGATATGCAAGCTAAGAAGAAAGTAAAGTCTTGTTTATCCATTTTTCATAAACACTTTTGCCTCATAGGATGACCTGTTGAAAAGGAATCTAAAGATGATCTTAAGAGTTTGCCTACAGGTCCGTACACAAGAAATGCAAGTGGTTTGCAATTACAGGTCAGTACATCAAAGATATCACATGCCCATTCTATATAATTTAATGAAATTCAATGAATACTTGTAATACATGGAATATTTTATTACATTTGTGAAAGATAAAAAAAAAATAACCACATAAAATTTAAGAAAAAAATAGCTGCCCTGCTTGTAGTAACACTGTGCTTGTGTTTGACACAAAACTGTGTTTCATGCCATAGATGTTTTTTTAGATAACTGCATTACCCATTTCTTTGTGTTCCCTGCAGGCTAATTATATCACTTGCAGGAGTGATGGGATACAAACAAAGATATACGCAGAAAGCAGTTAATGCTGTTGTTCATAAAGCTAGAATAATAAGTTGACCTCTTCTAAGATCTCTAAGATGTTTTAACAGCCTGAATTGTCTATCATTTGCACTAAATCAAAACTGATATCACATTGGACTTAATGAAGTTTACAATGAATCTAAACTTAGTCAAAATTTAATTCAAAGCTCTACTGCACTTTCTTTATAAGATTTGAACATTATCAAGATTGTGATGATTAAACTAAACAAAAACAGTCCACTGTACAAACGATATGCTGATATGAAGTAAAATAAATAAATAAATATGTATATATGCCCACAGCATATAAATGTATGATTAAATTCAAATTCAAGAATATCCTTAATTCAACACTAAAATCATTGACCTTTACCACCAAACATTCATATCATCAGGAAAAAAAAATCTAAAACAATCCTGCACCCTTGCTACATTATATACACCAATTCTGATACCACACAGCAGTGGAAAAAAAGGAATATTTTCCTTTACCCTACTGTTTTTAGATCTTGCACCTAAGTCTCTTAACCATGCTTACATGCTGGCACACTCTGAGGCAAATATTTGCATACATTTATCAAAAACTTTCACTCATACACAGTCAATACCCTATTCTGCATACATGTACAACCACTCAACAGACAAATCAGAATGGAATACATATGCACATATTTACCAGGCAAACCCCTGAAATCTTCAAGCTAGAACTAAATACCAAATCATGCATCGATGAAAGAGAAATTGACAAAACAAACTGACTTTTCCCATCTCAACAAAATATCATCTAGATCAAATAAAGAGTGTATATATATATATATATATATATATATATATATATATGAGTCTACTTCAGACCATCAAAATACCACGATTGAATTTTAAAACATCGAGATAAAAATAATGGAATGTAATATCATCAAAGGCCAAAATTGTCGAAAATGGAAACATTGAACCAGTTTCTCCACATATGAGGTAATACACAGAACAGCTTCTGCATTTAAAAGAAGTGTTAAATAACAAAATATTTATTTTCACCATTTTGAATAGAGTTCGCAGTACAGTGGGGATCGGAAATTTACCCTTACTCCACTGTAGTGCAGTCTAGGAGTTGGTATATATAATATACAGGGGGTGCAGAGAGGCTTGCTCCCCCTGCAAAACTGTTGAAACAGCTATGTTTTTTGTTAAGTGATGTTTTTTAGTGGGAGAGGTACTCTGACTGCAGTGCGATCATCCTGAATGAGTTTCGTGCTCTTGGTTCGATGTTCCCAGTTTCAACAGTGTTGGCCTTCGATGATACCAGGTTTCATTATTTTTGTCTCAATGTTTTGCAATTTGATCATGTGGTATTTCAATGGTCTGAAGTAGACCCACATATCTCTCTCTCTCTCTCACACACATACACACACACACACATATATATATATATATATATATATATATATATATATATATATAATGTTGTTTCATTAATCATGCCTTTTCAGGTCCATTCATCAGCTGGCCAGCTGTTCTGCAGGCTACAAGATTAGTCCTTAAAAACAAATAATGGTTCTAGAGTAGATCTATAGGCAGTATGGTTGTATTGCATAAAAGGAGAGAAAAATATCCAAAATAATCATCCAAATGTAGTGAAATACTGACATCAAAGACATGTCCCACTGTAAAATTCTAGAGAAGAAAAATAAGTAACAGTGACAGATGAGTTTTAAAATTAATGTTATTTAAATTAAAATACATTTTTAGTTATCCATATAAATAAATAAACAATGATGGGGAAAGCAAAAAAATATGAAAAAAATATTTTTTTAATAAAAAATGCTTTTTATTGAGTCACTCTAAAAGTTAAAAATAAGGAAGAAGAGTAAAAACTTAGCAAAAGAAACACAGGCAAGCTCATTTCATTCTGTTATTGAGGTAGTAGAACAAGTACCAGAAATCAGCAAAACAAACCTCAAATGCTTTTCTGAAATGAGTTTGTCTGTGTTTCTTTTGCAAAGTTTTCACTCTTCTTCCTTATTTTTACTTTTTAGAGTGACTCAATAAAAAGCATTGTTCATTAAAAAAAAATTTTTATAATTTTTATTTTTTACTTTTTAGTTTTTAAGTAAAATATAAAAGAAATTCTGTATTTACCAATACAGAATTACTGTTGTATTTTACCTAAAAACTAAAAAGTAATATAGTGGTTGAGGAATGTAGGTTTTAAGTAAAATACAACAGTAATTCTGTATTTATCTAGATTTATCAAGATTTATTAGCATCCTCGCTACATCTTCATTCTCTGGCCTATTTAGAACTGAGCTGTTCAGGGTGGTGAAGTATTGTTTAGTGCATAATGACCGGTTCCCACTGGATGTAGGTGGTCGAGGAACATGACAGAACTACAGAGGGACAGACCCACAAAGCCAATTTCAATAAAAAGCATTCTAAAAAAGTCTAAAAAGTATCTTTGACTCATTTTTTTTCAGTTATGATACCACAGCGTTGTGCATGCTGACTTGGTTCTCACCCTTGTAAAATATTTAAGGGCATTACAATTCTGGCCTAACACAAATTCAAAATCCTGTAATAATCATTTACTTCTGCTTATGCAATCTTAGATTAGCTTTAATGTAACTGGAGTCACAGTGCAAAATTCAGTCCAACAGAATAGTATCACATCTGAACTGGTCAATCATGAGATTGTCAATGCAGTCCAATGATTGCTATGCCATTGTATTGACAGCGAAGTTGGAAATCTGTCATTATGGCTTATAGTTTAACCAGGTTTTCTCATTCTAGTAAAGGGTAGAGCAGTGGTGCAGCAGTTAGCATTGTTGCCTCACAGCAAGAGGTTCTCTGGTTCGATTCTCAGCTGGAGTGCTGAGTATGCATGTCCTCCCTGCGTTCACATGGGTTTCTTCTGGGTGCTCCATTTTCCTCCCACATTCCACAGAAATGCATCTGGAGTGTTTCTCCCTGGGCTTCCACTGAAAATGGGCTTTGTCCCAGTAGGACTTTTCCAGTAAACAAACATTAAGTAAATAAATAAGACTTCCATTTACTTTATCTTCTTTTGCTTTATAGATTGTGTAATAAAAACAGCAGAGGGTTCCAAGTAAAACTTTTGGGAAATTAAACTTGTGCTGGTAAGTATAGCTTATCAGAGAAAAGAAAAAATGTCAGCTCACCTCAGCTCACTAGCTGGTACCCTTGAATTTCAGGTCTCTAGTTGTACCAGCATCATCTTCGCTCTCAGTTTTGTCTATCTGTCCTACTTCTGGTAGGGTCTCCAAGCATCTTCCTGAACATTGACTTATTAGCTATAAATTATCAGGCCAGGAAATGAAAAGTGGTGTGGAGAAGGGACAATCAACTTAAGTCAAACACTCTGCCTACTGTATGGCATGCAAAGGGTAGTGACAGGGAAATCCATATTTCTTTCCATATACATCCAGGCCATCTTATTTACATCCTCAGTATTCTTCTGAGTGCTAAAATGCAAGGCACCTGTGCTGTTCTCAGCAGTCTCAAAAAATCTAGCAGGAAAATGCATAAAGAACTGGAGAACCACTTTAATAACACAGATTTAGTGCATTCCTCAGGGTACACCAGACTTCTTCATAATCAGCAGTACAATGAATACTCACTAATTTATACCGCTCAGTGTTCACATGACCTCCATTAATAAATTAACAATAATTAAAAGCAGATTTAAAGACACAGGTCACAACATATTTTTCTCTAAAATGTTGTAAAACCATGACACCTACATACTTTACATTTATATTACCTAAACGTAAAATAAAAAGGCTAATCATAATGATATACACAAAATGACATAAGCAAATGTAAAACATCCTCTATAGGGCATACCCAGCCAAGTGCAAGGAGTGTGATGGATTTTACATAGGTAAAACTAAAAAGAACCCTTAAATCCAGAATATATCAACATATATATGACATCCAGAAAAAGGATGACTATAATGCTTTGTTTAAGTATGTGAAAACTTATCCAGACTATAATTTTTAATTTTTTGTTCTTGACCATGTTGATTTGGGGCCCAGAGGTGGACCATCTGATGAGTTTTTGGACTATAAAGAACTCAGATGGCAGATTAGATTCAATGCCACCTGTTTCACTGGACTCAACAAGCAAGTGTCTATCAGTAGCATGCTTAAACTAAAATCTGGGCATGCCTTAAAGTTTTTTTATGTTTGTGTATGTCATTTTGTGTATATCATTATGATTAGCATTTTTATTTTATGTTTAGGTAATATAAATGTAAAGTATGGAAGTGTCGTGGTTTTACAACATTTTAGAGAAAAATATGTTGTGACCTGTGTCTTTAAATCTGCTTTTAATTATTCTTAATTTATTAATGGAGGTCATGTGAACTTTCAGCTTTATAAATGAGTGAGTATTAATTGTATTGTTGATTCTGAGTAAGTCTAGTGTACCCTGATGAAAGTGCTAAATTCGTGTTATTAAAGTGTTTCTCCGGTTCTTCGTTAATTTTCCTGCTTTATTTTTTTTAGTTTTTGGAATGCTGTGTTGTACTTCTTAATTGGTCGAGTTGTAATGCAGGAAGAAGGACTTTCTGAGTGTTCCATACGTGAACTGTTACCACCTCCATTGGGAACTTAACATTATTAATATGAGAATTAACACAATAACTTACAGCAGTGACTCAAAAACAGTCAGTTATGCAGCATGTTAAAACTGTGAACATACACCTAGTACATTCCAAGTACAGGAATAACTGTAATTACTCCAGCTCAAAGAACTAATTCTATTTTGATAATATGTATGAAGGTGAACGTGCCAACACTT
Organism: Protopterus annectens; assembly: GCF_019279795.1. Classification (NCBI taxonomy): domain Eukaryota; kingdom Metazoa; phylum Chordata; order Ceratodontiformes; family Protopteridae; genus Protopterus; species Protopterus annectens. Next base: position 1,231,288,102 of record NC_056739.1, read on the forward strand.
GAGTTTTTCTCCTTGACCTATGGGCGTACTTCAACAGCGAGTTTAACCAATGGAGATATGAGCCATATAGGTTCGGTACTTCCTGATAATTTCTTGGAGAATGATTGGCTAATGGAAGGGAACAAATTGGAGTGAAAGCTGGTGGGCACACCTAGGTATTTGTTACGTTCAAGAAACAACTTAAAATTTTCCAGGATTGGATTTTTAAATACAAGAAATTGCAGTTGGAAAACTACTATTTAAGAATGTTTGAAAAGTGAAGAGGTTCCAAAAGGTCTGTGGACATGGAAGTATGCAAATGGGCTGATAAAGGACTCTGAGTTACACAGTGAGTTATTTGCATTATTTAACAGTCACAGTTGTGAATTGCTTACTGTGTTGATAAAAGAAAATGATAGGAAAATGAACAATTTAATGATGGACATTTCAAAATTGGACAGTAGTATACAAGCTGATTTATTATTTGATTCTAAGAGGGAACAGTACAATGCGTTGTTTGTTCATGTTGACAAAATTATTTCTGACCTTAGGTTTAAAAAAACTAAGAAGCTTTTAAAGGACAAAAGTGATTACAAGGCTGGGCTTTCCTATCCTGCACCTCCATTAACAGGCAACAATCAAGGCTATGATAAATTGAATGTTAATACATATTTGGTTAATGAACACACTGATGCCCATCCCACAAATGATGAAAATGTTAATCAACCTGACCATTTAGAATTCCCTCCTCTGAGGAGATCAGAGAGGTTAATGAACCAGAAGGGTGTGAACTCAGGCATGAACAGAGGGAACTTCAATCACCCAACACAAGCACCTCAACAGAGAGGGAGAAGGAGATGGAATTCCAGGTGGAACAGCAATTAGATACCTTCTCAGTGATTCTCAATGCTATTGAAGATTTTACGATTTATAAGTATAGTGATGTTTTAGTTACCCAGGAGTAGGATGACTTATTTGAGAATGGTCAGACCTTTGTTCTAGCTAGATCAGCTTTGATTGATGAAACCATTATTCAGTTGAAACTGTTTGGGAGAAAACTTAACCTGTCATTTTATTTTTGAGACAACAACTTGCCTAGGCCACATAATCTATCTACTGATATAAGAAGGCCCAGCATGTATAATCCAGTTTTGCATCCTATGGTTAAGTTACATGAGAAATTATGTAAAAGGGACATAAGAAGGTTATTAAGTGGGTGAAATAATGGTATGGGGAAACTTAATTCAACATCTGGAGAGGTTCAACTTGTCTGAAATATTATTACTAACAAGCAAATTAAAATCATGAAACCTGCAAAGGGTGGGGGACTGGTGATCATGAACACCTAAGATTATATAAATAAGATGTTGGCTATGCTTTATAGTCGTACATATGAAGAAGTATTTAAAATTGAATTAAATATTACACATTGTAATATTGATTTAATTCTGGAAAATCTGTTATTAAATGACCAAATAACCCTAATGGATTTTGAATTTCTCAAGGTACCCCACCCTAGGACTCCAACCCTTTTTGGGAACCAAAAAATTCATAAAAATCTAGAGGATCCCCCCTTCATCCAAGACCTTCCCTATCTCAAAATTCATTAACCATCATTTAAAAAGTTTATTAGATTCATGTTCACAGTTTTTAAAGACTTGTGGGATTTTTAGCTAAAATCAAGACCGAGGTTTATCAAGATGATTTAATTTTTGTTACTATTGATATTTGCGATTTATTTTCTGTTATCCCACATCAGGAAGGTCTGGATTGGTTCTATAAATTACTTTGTTTAAATTCTAAATTTGACTCTGCAAGAACATCATCTACTATGACACCACTCATGGAGTTAGTACTTGAAAATAATTTTCTCATTTTTAAAAATCAGTTGTATAAATAAACTAAAGGCATAGCTATGGGGGAGGCGTTTGCCTCATCTCCACCAATATAGTTCTTGCTCAGTAGGAGGACATGCTTGTTTTTACTTCAGCTTTTACAGAAAGCTGGGTCTTGTATGTCCAATTTTTGGATGATATCATCTTTTGGAAAGATAGTGATGCAAGGTTAGAACAGTTTTTTGGTTATCTTCATTCGACCACTAATTTTCAGAAGTTCATCATGGACACAGACAGTGAATTTATTAACTATCTTGATGTCACTATATCCAAGAGTAGGACACAACATAAGTTTGAAAGTTAGAAAACCTACCTACTCCAATTCATTATTACACTTCAATAGTTGGCACTCCCTGCACCACAAAAGTCTTTGGTGAAGGGCCAGTGAATTAGATTAGCCAGGATGGTCACTGATGAGACCTTATTTTTACAAGAGTGTGACAAGCATAAGGAAATGTTATTGAGGAGAGGATGCCCTGGGTTATTTCTTCAAGACATCATACAGGAAGTGGTTAGGAAAAGGAATCATGGGCAATTACCCCCTTGTTGGGTTATGTCAATTCAGCTTATATTTTTAATAATCATGCCATCAATGATTTAAACAATCCTATGGCGTTTCAAAAGGTTATGATATTACCATTATGATATTCTGGAAATTAATTTAGGAATTGGTGTGTTTTTAAGATAGTTCAAGAATTTATTAAGATGGTGGAGAAGAAACCTAAATGGGTTTATAAAAAGGGTCTATGTTTTAAAACATTACTGGAAAGATCCATTTTGTCAAGCAAGAAAGGGTGTATGGCTAAGTGTGGTAGCTGTTCCCAAGGAATATATGTACTAGAAGGAATAGCTTTAATATAGGAAATTATGGTCCTGTTAATTTGAAGAACAAATATTACTGTTTTTCCAAAGGAGTCATATATGTAGTCAAGTGCCAGGAGTGTAATGGATTTTTCATAAGTAAGACCAAAAGATCCATTAAATCCAGAATATATCAACATATTTATGACATCCAGGAACCATATTTTAATTGTTTTGTTCTTGACCATGTTGATTTGGGGTCCCGGGGTGGACCATCTGATGAATTCTTGCAGTATAAAGAACGCAGGTGGCAGATTAGATTTAATGCCACCTGTTTCCCTGGACTCAACAAGCAAGTGTCCATCAGTAGCATGCTTAAACTAAAAGCTGAGTATGTCCTATTGGGGGGGGGGGGGGGGTTATGTTTGTGTATGTAATTTTGTGCATATCATTATGATTAGCATTTTTATTTTAAATTTAGGTAATATAAATGTAAAGTATGGAGGTGTTGTAGTTTTTTATAACATTTTAGAGAAAAATATGCTGTGACCTGTGTCCTTAAATTGGCTTTTAATTATTGTTAATTTATTAATTGAGGTCATGTGATCTTTGAGCTGTATAACTAAATGAATATTCATTGTATTGTTGATTCCGAAGAAGTCTAGTGTACCCTGACAAAAGAGCTAAATTTGTGTTATTAAAGTGGTTCTCGGGTTCTTCGTTTATTTTCCTGCTTGATTTTTTGAGTTTGTGGAAAACTGTGTTGTTGTTCTTTAACTGTTCCCAGCAGTCAAGTGGATGAGTCTGTAAAGAACTCTGTTTCCTGGGAAAGGAAGCAATCCTGTTGCCACTTCAGTTTCCCCAGTCACTCATGCCTCCATTGTCCAGACTCAGTGCCAAAGTCAGGACACTGACAACCAAGTGAACTGCTTGCCTCTCTGCCTGTGTTCCAGTATTAGTCTAAAGCTGATGCAAATTTTCAGCATCTTTTGGTTTGCAAAAAAAGGTATTATGTATTTGTTTGAAATGTAACTAAAAATGTAGATATTTTAATTTGCAGAAAATACCAGAGTCTGTTTTGTACAATTTTTATGTGACTTGAATTAAAACTTTTCAAAATCACACAAAAGTTAAATCCAGTCATAAGCTGTAGGAGTAGAAAACCGGTCTGTTATAATAATGTGCTCTTTGAAGCATTCTTCTAGTGAAATCAGTCATTCTTTAGTAACATAGTGTGTTTAATTACTGAAAAAGTGTGAGTAAATTTATTCTATCTAGTCATACAGAGCAATATTTCATGCATGCTTACATGGTTGTCTAAAAGAAACATTGTTCTTTGTGGGAAAGTACCATAAAGAAGAATGAGCTGATGATAACTATTTTTAATTGTAATTATCATATTGCATACTGCATTATAACAAACAGCTTGAGCAAATAGTCAAAGCAACAGTGGTTCTGTAATCTTATGACTGTTTCACTGCGACCACTCAAAACTCATTCACAAGATTATAGTGCATCAAAACCACTCACTAATCTGTACCTACATAGACAGTATTTTTCATATCATTAGACTGAAATGCCAACATAATTCTGGCATTATTCTGTTAAACAGCAATTTCTGGAAATGTATGATTTATCACTCAAAACAACAGTGCACTAGAGTTCATCTCAAATATTGCACCTCTGTATGTTTGATGCGCCATCCCTCTTTCTCTCTCTCTCTGTCTCTTTCTTGGTTGTAATGTTTCTTTTAGTTATATATTTGTGTATTTTTCATCCCAAGAACCTTTACAAAAACTTGGCTTACAGTCTCACGGCCAGTGTATCTGCAGGAGGTATGAAGCCTCATTTGCAGCAAGTCAATATTTTCATTGTAAGCAGCTGATGCGGTCAAGATCTGAAATCAGTCCTGGATAAACACATCAGAAGAAAACAGCTGTGCTTGAGGGAATGTGAAGACATTATTTTTTCACACTGCAGTACCCATGACAGCTCTGAAGTGGGCATGAAATTGACAAGGGAGTAGGATCCATTTATTTATTCAGCAGTTTGCGGCAAAACACAAGCTACTTCTATTACACTCTTTTCCATGTAGCTACATATGTCAGTGACCAGTCCTGACCTCGCAATAGCCCAGACCCTAGTGCCATTAATAAGACCTCATTAACTAAATATGAGACAGAGGTTTAGGCTGTGGGTGGTCCTGGTGGATTCTCCCCATTATCTATGGGGTGAGAACTCTTCAGTTTGATTAATATTATAGCCATAAATCAGGAGCAGTACACTCGACTGATAAACACATTCTAAAGGAAAACAAGGCTTGGCACCTTAGACTTTGTACCTGTAAATGATCCAGTATCAATGACAGTTTTATGTTTCACTGTGTGAAAATGTCTTGTAATGCTTGGTCATGAAGTATTACTCTGGGAAGTCAAGAACAGGGCAAACAAGCTCAGTAGAGAGCAGCTCACAGGGGGACATATAAACAAGACACACACACATACACAGATAGACATAAATGCATAGAAACGCATACATTCAAGTGCATATTCCACATCTATTCACCCATCTAGACAGGCAAACTAACAAACATGCACATCGACATACAATCTAGAATATGGCCATAAGATTTATTCTTATTCTCCTAGGGGAATCTGAAAAACAAGCACAGAGAAATGTGCAACATCAATACATCTCTGTTGTATTATGGTTTGACAAGGCAAATCCTGCTTTCTTTGGCTAAATGTCAGCTATCCCCCTGAGATGCAACACATTTGTCTAAATTAACATTCTGTCAACAGTGTTATATTTTACTTTGGCCATTCAGGAATTCATGATCTATTACTTTTTAGGATGGCTTTTTTAGTTTTATAAATGTGCAATATGTCAATGGTTTCTATGAGTAATCAGCTGTCAGTATATCATTGTTGTGGTTCACAAACTGAAACATATGAAATGCTTGTGCATTTATTCTGTTGTCACTCTTTAAGGTTATTGATACAAACATGTCTCCACTCTTAAATAATTAGTGCTATCATGAATAGAATTTTCAATTGTAAACATGGCAAAACGAAATATCTTAAAATCATCTCATATGAATAAAGAATTTATCTTGTTAATATACAAAATGGGTTATTATTACAGCTGAAAGCATAGTGAAAGCTTAGACAATTATCTGACCCACTGATCTACCCCAGCTATGTTCATGTGGTATACTGTGTGGTGCTTTGTTATTGTTGTGTCTTTCGGCTTTTCCCGGTTAGGGGTCGCCACAGCGGAACTCCGGTCCGCTAATGATTGGCAGTAGATTTTTGCATGCCGAGTTGCCAGCTCTGACGCACAACCTTCAATGAAGGTAAGCCCATTCACACATGTCTCCACACAGAAGACGCTCTAGGTGAGAATCGAACAGGACAACGTCTTACTGTGAGGCGACAATGTTACCGCAGCACGACCTGTAATTATATCTACATTGTCCAACAACGTAATATCAGTTAAGTGCATTGATACTGTCTGGGCTTTGTTCTGTTGCACTCTGTGCTGTCACTAGTGGGGTTTACAAATGTTCCCAGGAAGGTGGATGTGATTTTCACACTTGTACATTAAGTGATTCTACAGACAAGTAAGTCTACACTATTATTACAGAGAAAGAAGCCCAGTGATGTTTTTATTGTTGCTGTAGATATGTGAAGTAGGAATTATTATGAAGATTGTTTAAATAAGTCTGTTAAACTCCTGGTGTCTGAAAGAATGGAAGTGGTAAAGCTTGTTGCAACTCTACTGTCAAAGAACCAGCTGCTGTGAATATTTCAGGCACTAAAAGGAACCTGATCTGAAATCAGCAAATAATAGCAAGCCTGTGAGTGAGATCAAGGTTAAGAAAGCATTGTTGCAACCTTGCTTTAATCAGCAACACCCTTTCCAGATGGCAAGGAAATGTCTGCAATAATTAACAACAACAACAACAACAATAATAATAATAATAATAATAATAATAATAATAATAATAATTGTTGTTGCTGTTATGAACAAGTGAGGAAGAATGGAGGGGACTGGATAGTAATTCATGAAAAGACTAAGTAACTGAAATCACAGGTTACTATGGGACAGCCTGTGCTAAGAGTTTCTCTAATGGGAGGTTAAACGGCATGGAGGAGCAGAATTTACTATCCCTGTTCTATCAGTTGTAATTTTGAAGTCCAGTTCCTTCGATGATTTTTTGGGAGAAAGGGTAGATGTTTTGCCCCTTGTAAAAAGAGTTTATTTGTCTTTTCCTACTAAAAGTTTGTCAGAGAGTGGAAAGGAGTAACACTGAGATGTTTTTCCACATTACTGTTACATTATTCTTTACCAAAGGGATTCTCTACCAAAGGCAGCCCAAAGTCTGGCCAGTATACCAAAGCCTTATGATTTTATGAACGTTATATTTCACATGTATCTCCCCACTCAAAGTGCACAGCATAAAAGTGAAGTAAGGATGTACATACTCCAGAACTTCTTTGCCACCAGTCTGAACGCCATCATTGATCTTCAGTCCGAATGCTCCTTCTTCTGTACTGTTTACCGACCCATGTTTTCAGATAAGTGCTCTGTTGGGGTTTCTTCTTATCTTTCTCTCTTTTTTAATTTTGTGACTTTGCATGTCATCCAGAAAGGGAAATGTCAGTGTGAGAGGCAGATTCCCCATAAGGAACATCACAGGCACTGTCTCTTCTTTTTGGGTGCTTCTCCTGACCATATGCAATGTTCCATTTGCCAAGCATTTGTTTCTAAGCCCCTCTGTAGTTGCAGCTCCTCCTTGTTCATTTACCTACAGAACCAAAGTCTTAAGTTCTTGGTGCAGGGTGCTATCGCAGAATCTTTCTGTCCCAAAGGTCAGACACCTGCCAAGAAAAAGGCCAAGAAACTCAGGTCTGATTTGGCTGCTGTTCCACCTCCCCAGACATCTCTCTCAAGGCTGGTGAAAGCTCAGGAGATTTCCCAATTGTTGTTGGATTCCTCTGCCACCACCTTATCAGTGGCTGACATGGATCCAGCTTCTCCCATGTTCTTGGAGGCTCCATAAATGTCCTCTCCAGATGCTAAAGGGGAACCTTAGCTGATTGTTTCAGAGGGACCAAATAGGATTATGTAGATACTTGTTCAAGAGAAGATTTCTACTACATTGGTTGAGTGAAGGCAAGATTCTCACCCTGATAGGGTATTTAGGGCAGAATTGCCTCAAACGAAAAACCAAAAAGCCAAGAATGTTTGCCCTGCCACTAAAGATCCTCAGCATGAATAGCGGGATTTTACCCATGAGGTATTTAATGCATTGATGGTCTTAAAGCCTCACAAGGGTTTTCTGTGCCTGTTCCCCCTTGGTCATCTACCCCATTCAAGAGGCCAGACATCAGCACTCTTCTGAAGATTTGTATTCTGGGGAAGTCTTGGGCATATTCTTCTCAGTTCCCTTCTCCCTTGAATTATGGCTCTGTGGAGGAGGATTCTTTTAGCTCAGATTCTCCATTGGAGAAATTCTCCTTTGGGGATATTATTTCTCATATGATGGAATATTTTAAATGGGACTGTTTCATGTTTCTGACATTCAAAAGAGGTATTATGAGTTCCTCCAGATGGATCCCACTAAGCCCTCTAATATACCTTCAGTCTTGGCTGCTCTTCTAGCTACGTTTTCAGCAGTCTCTGTGCCTGATTAGTGTAAGTTCCTTACAAATGTCCTTCTGATGACCCTTTTGTAGTGTCTGTCTCTTAAATATAGTTATGATGCAACTGATGCCTCCTCTGCTTCTACTACCTCTACTACTTCTAGCTACTGCTTTTGGTACTGTTTTGAGACATTATTCTTGGCTTAGTCTCCAGTATTTGCTTGATGATATCAAGACTAAATTGTTGAATGCTCCTCTTGACAATAAGAACCTGTTTGGTTCTGTGTCTGCTGAGCTTTTTAATTATTTTTTTAAGTCTCTTCAGGACAGAGGTAAGGCCTTGCAGGAACTGAAGCATATTTTTGTACCCCCTATCTCTAAGACCTAGAGGAATTATCCATCTATATCTGCCTTTGTTCACAAACAGCCTTGCCCTCCTCCCAAAGGTAAGAAAGGTACTAGGTAGGTTGCTCCTGCTAAATCTACTCAGACTCCTACTTCTCAGAAACCTCATTTTCAATGCACGCCAGGTGTTATCTGACTCTTTGCTTCCCCTTTTCTTAAGTCAGGTTCCCTTATCCCTTTGTCTTTCCTTGTCCCCTCCCAATTGGTTAGGATTCACTCAAGATTCTTGGGTTCTGTCATCAGTCAGGAATATTTCATGGTATGAAAATCCCTTCCTCCTTTTCTAGACATCCCTCAATCTCATCAGGAACAGCTTTCTTTCTTCCCAGAACTGCTTCAGGGCCTTCTGGCACAAGGCACTATTCAGGCTGTGCCTCTTTACCAGGAGGGAAAGGGGTTTTATTCCAGAATGTTTCTGGTTTCCAGGAAAGCAGGCTCCTAGAGGCCCATTCTGGACTTTTTTCAGCTCAACACTTTTCTGAAGGTGCCTTCCCTTTGGCTGTTATCCTCTCAATCCCTATTTCCTCTTCTTCTTAGCCAAGCTTTCTTGGTCTCCCTGGATCTCAAGGATACTTATCTTCACATCCCAATTCATCCCCTTTTCAGGAAGTTTTTGCATTTATATGTCTCTTCCTTGCATTTTCAGTTCTCTGCTTTGCCCTTTGGCCTTTCTACTGCCCTAATGGAATTTACCAAATGTCTCACTCTTGTGATTGTCTTTTGTAGGATAAGTAGGGTTGCCACCTTTCATTGTGGCTAAAACTGGGCCAAGGCCACACCCCTCTCATCACCCATAACTCTGCCCATTTCTGCCCCCTCTAGTATACATGTTCTGCCCATTTTGTGACATTTTCATGACATCAGCTGACGGGGAACGCCCACGCTTTCCATTCCTGATATATGCTTTCTAATGAATTACTTTGCTTTTCGGTAAAAAAGCACAGTAAAGCTGCCGATTTAACAAATCTGATAGTCTGTTTCTATTTTGAAACAGAATACTGGAATTTGTACGGTGTTTTCCAGACTACCTGTCAATTGGTTTAATTTCTGGATAGTCTGGAATAAAATGGAGAGTTACCAACCCTAAGGTTAAGTGGTGTTCAAATATTTCCTTATTTGGACGACCTGCTCATTCAGGTATCATTCCCTGAGGTCTTGCTTCAGCACCTCCATGAGATTGTCTTTTGCAAGGCCTAGAGTTTACAATAAACTTCCAGAAATCAGTCCTGGTTCTTTCTCAGGATATGTGCTTCTCGGTTGCAGGCTCTAGACCATTTCTAAGCTGGCTTCCCTGCCTCCTCCTCCCAAGGATCTTTCTCTAATCACCCTTTTTCAATCCCTTCTTCCTTTGGTTTCACTTCCAGCCAGGGAATGTATCGGGGCACTAGGATTCATGACCTCCACCATTCCTATGCTACCTCTAGCCAGACTTCATATGAGAAAATTACAGTAGTTCCTAAAGTCAGTATGGGTCCACCACTTCACTAGATTTTCTAGTCCCTCTTCATCCATGCCTCAAACTCAAGCTTCAGTGGTGGATTCAACAGCTGTCTCTCAAACTGGAACTTCCTTTTCAGCCCCCAGTTCCCTCTCAGGATCTCTTCTCAGATGTCTCAGACATGAGGTGGTGAGGCTCTTTTGGTTCCCTCAAGGACCAGGGTCTCTGGCTTCCTCATCAGAGATCAAACCACATCGACATCAAGCAAATGAGAGCTCTCCCTTTTACTCTTCAGACCTTTTGTTTCCTCTTCTCTTTCTTCCAGCATCACAGACAATACCACAGTGATGTGGTTTATCAACAAACAAGGGGGAAAATGATCATACCTTCTTTGCAGACTAGCTCTTCAAGTTTGGGGTCTAGCTGTCCAGTATCAAATATCTCTTCAGGCGGTATGCATTCCTTCTAAGCAAAATATAGTGGCAGACTCTTTGAGCAGGTCCAAAACACAGGCTCACAAATGGATGCTTCAGAGAGGTGTGTTTCGGGACATTGTCCACTGGTGGGTTACTCCTCAGGTAGATCTTTTTGCAACCCCTTTGAACAGACAACTTTCTTTTTTTACACCAGAGTCACAAGTCCTCTGGATTGCAGCTTCAGCTTCCTTACAACACTGTACATGGAAGACTGCTCTTCTTTTGGACCTTACTGAAGAGAGTATCTGAACACCTGGCTCTTATGGCTGTTCCTCATATTTAGTTTTTTCATAGGGACAGGGTGCCTCTTCATACTATCTTCATACTAATCCTTTTATGCTGAAGATGGTTAATAAATTGCCTTTTAATCTGTGTGCTAATTTGTCCTCATTTTTTCCTTTCCTACAGTTTACTTGAGAGAAAGTTCTTCACATCTTAGATTTGCACAGACAGCTCAGATATTATATAGATAAGACTAAGGCCATTCACAAGTCTGAGCAACTTTTTGTTTCTTTCACCCCAGATCTCTAGGATTGACTGTCTTTAAGCAAACCATAACCTTGAGGATCTCTAAGGCCATTTCTTTTTGTTACTCCTTTCATGGAAAATGCCTTTCTGACTCTGTGAATGCTCATTCTACCAGGGCTGTGGCTTCCTCTTGTGCTTTTTTCAAAAAACTGGATATCAGTTCTATCCTTGAGACTGCTACTCAGGCCTCTATCCATATTTTTGCTAAGCATTACAAATTGGATGTTGTTTCCAGGCCAAGAGCTGTCTTTGTCATAACTATTCTGCATGGGTTTCCTGAGGGGTCTTCTCAGCCTTCCTCCTCCCAAGTTTCTGGCATGGGTTTCTTGAGGGGTCTTCTAGGCCTTCACCCTCCCAAGTTTCCTCTTGAGCTTTTGTATCCTGCCTTTGGTAAAGAATACTGCAACAGTGATAATGGAAAGACATATTATGTAAATTATGTAAATTATTATGTAATTATGTAAAATCTTACCATAACAGTAGATGTCTTTCTCTTCACTGTTGCAGTATTCTCAGCTTCCCTTTCCCCACTTCTGTTCTTTTCCTTTTCTCTACTTCTGGATGCAAATGTTCCTCCTAATTCCTTGGACTGTTGTTCCCCCTGGGGCTTTTCAGTTCTGAGGTATGTACATCCATATGTCACCTTTATGCCCCACACTTTGAGTGGGGAGCATATGTGTGATGTACAACATCTATAAAGTCATAAGGCTTTGGCATACTGGCCAGACGATGGGCTACCCCAGCCAGGGAATCGCTTTGGTAAAACAATTCTGCAACAGTTAAGAGAAGGGCATCTACTGTTATGGTAAGATTTTATATAACTGTACTTCTTGTAATACAGAATGCTGTACCAGTGTCAAGAGCATCAGTGGAAGTAGTAGGCTATATAGTAAATGTTCAACTAAGTTAGTCATTAACTTATTACACAGTAAGTGCTAGACAGAGTTTAAAACTGCACAGCAGGCCTGGCAAGGCCTTACACTCAGTACTGAAGTTACTTAATGTTAGTACATACATGGATAGGTAACATGAGGAAAAATGATGTAGATCAACATGTCTGAAGCACATACACCTCTTCAGTGAATAGGTGTGTAGGTACTGAGCATGTCTACATGCAGGTCAGACAAGGGCTAAATACTTTTTAATGTGGTGGCACAGGTCTGCAGAATGAACAGTAATGGTTAGAAACTAAACTGATATAAAAACTATTTCACTACTAAAAAGGCATCTTTCACTTAGCATTACAACCTAAATCAGCTTTAGCCATCGTAATAAAGACAGTTAATGATATTTGATTCGGCACTCTTGCAGAGAAGGGATGCACCAGTGTGACAACTGTCCAATGTATGGAATAGCTACACTGCTTCTTGATGCAGGAATATCCATCAGCAAGAAATGTTTTTAATTAAGGAATTAGAGGCTGAAGTAGAAATAGTTATTGGTGGCAAGGGATATAAGCATGAAATAATACAAGTAGACATCACATGTCTTTGGAGAATTAACTTCTGAATCCTTAAACACAAATCTGCAACTGAGTACAGACACAACTAACACTGTACAAAACAACTAAAGGTACTGTATACATCACTTGGCAATGCAAACCATAAAATAAAAAGAAAGATGTTTGAAAAAATGACAGACTTCTTCAAATCTTACATAATTACCATGCCATGCTAACTATTAGCTGAGGACTTAAATTTACCATATACAGACTGTAATAATATTGATTCAACAACATTAGAAAGGCAATTATTCACAACATATATTCAAGAACAATTGCTTCAGATTGTAAAAAAACTACCAGGGGATGGAACATACTAGACATTGTTTGTGTTCCTAAAGAAATTACTGTTACATCAAGTCAAGTTTTACCACCACTGATGTGCAGTGATCATGGGATTACAAAGGTTAATTTGTTGCTAGATAATTCTGCCAATCAGAAATCTAAACCAATGCACAGAAGGTTAATTACAGATTATATGGAAGCAAAATGGTCACTATGTAAAACTAACTGGAGTGAGGCATTCAGTGGAAAAACTGCAAATGGAATGTGAAAAGTTTTGAAAGAGAAATAGTCTGAATGCAAAAAATCAAAAAAAATGTTTACATCAGGATCTAGGCATATAACATCAGGGGATATATTTCCATAAGAACAAGATATCTGATTAAGGTGAGAGACAAAAAAAAAATAAGAAATGGAAGAGATTTCGAACTACAACTTGGAAAACTGAAATAAACAAGCTGGACAAACAGCTTAAGCATAGTGCGAGATAAGTTCAAGAAAAATATGAAGAAAATATTTATATAAAGATATTGAGCATGGAAAAGCCGAAAGACATTAGTTTAGCATAATAGGAAGCCTTTTTATAAATACATGAGATGTAGAAGGAGTAAAGGCATACAAATTGATAAGCTTTGTGCAGATTCTAAAATTTATTCTCAGACACAACAGATTATAGATATATTTACAAAATATTATGCAAAACAGCTTGGCTCCACAAAAGGGGTTATAAGTTGTCCTAGTGACATCCTGGTAACCTCACAAACTGGAATCAAATTAGATTATATTGAAAAAGAACTGTGCAAACTGGATCCAAACAAAGCACAGGGAGGAGACGGAATTAGTAACAATGGCCTACGAACACTTTAGCAGGAACTTATGGTACTATCATATCTATTATTCACTAGGTCATATAAATATGGGGAGCTTCATCAAGATTGGAGACATGTGCTTATTAAACCTGTCTTTAAGGGAAAGGGGAGTAGGACAAACCCAGAGTCATATACTACTTTCATGTTGTGAAAAAATAATGGAGCAGGTAATATTGTATAAGTTATTGTCAGAATTGGATAGGTTGGGACTTGAAGCCATACATCAGCATGCATATGTTGAAAATAGATCTATTACCATCTGTAATATGATGTTCTATAACAATATAATAGCAGCTATGAAAGAAAAATTGTGCTGTGATGTAATTTATATAGGTTTAACTTCACCATTTGATAGGGTCATATGCAAAATACTGATCAATAAATTAGAACAACTAGGTATTGATGTACTCTTGATAAGATGGACAGCTGCATGGCTTACACGTAGGGCATAGCAAGTGTAAATCAGAGTATATGTGCTATATCTTTAAGAAGCATATCGAGAACTGAACATGCACATATAAATACTGGGCACATGCTATTCCCAGTGCCATTTTGAGAGTGCATCCAGAGAGTGAGCATGTATGAGTGCAGTAGTTAGTTTGTATATAAGTTACTTAAGTTAAAGTCAGTAAACTTCTATAGTGATGTGTTTGTATATAATAAAGCTACTTGAACAGAACCCATGAAGTTTCTTCTATTGTGTCCAAAGTAGGAGAGCAACACATGGTGTCAGAACTAGGATTCTAGAGATTGATATTCAGAGCCATGAGGTGCAGAGCTAACAGTGAAGGTAAACTAAGAGAAATGAGCACGAAAAAGAGCCAGAAAAGAACTAAAGGTAATGAAAACTTGCACAGTTTACTAAGATAAAAAGGAGCATTACAAGGGCACAAACCGCATTATTAAACAAGCGAGAGGCACAAATGGTTTATAAACTAAGCAAAATGTTTAGATTAAAATATTTGATGAAACGATTATCAGAAAAGCCAAATGAGTATGTTTAAAGCAAAATGAGTGTGTTTGAAGCAAAACGGGTATGTTTAGATTAAAACGAGCACAGGAAATGTACAATGAGCATGAAAAGAGATTAAACTAGCAAAACATATATAATAAGGGCAAAAAGGGCACATTAAGTGTACATAAAACAAGGTGACTGCATGGTTTTTGGTAAATTGTTGTGTTTTGTCATAACTATGACTTTGTATTGTATCAAGGGCATAACTAGAGTTATTTGAAGTATTTCAGAGTGTGTAAAGTGCTTACAGTGTGCACTTACTACTGTGCATGCATTCTGAAGAGTTTGTGTGTAAAGTACAACTATTTCATTAAGTACAGTCAAAGTACAGCCATTTGGAAAAGTTTCTTGTGCTGGGTGTGTCTATTTGCAAAGTGCCGCCATTACAGAGTGTTTCTTGCATTGTAAAGAATTGCCTAGCAAGGTATCGCCATTTTAAGGAGATTTCAGTGTGTTGTGGACAGTTTATTCGCAAAGTGTAATTACTTCGAAATGCTACTGACTCTGAGCATTTCTTACCCAGTTTATTCGGATCTGCAGTTATTTGAAATGTTTCTTACACTGATGAGGTGATTTCTTGCAGTACAGTAAATTTCAAGAGTGTTACAGTGGCAGAGACTTATTTTGCAAAGTTCAGTTATACAGAGGCTTGTTCTGCTATTGGGAAAAGTTACAAATACTGGCATAAATTTTTGGCATATATGTATGTGTATGCATTTGTGCTTATTTGCAAAACCCTTCACTGGTATGTGTTAATATGGCAGACATATTTTGAACACCCTTATCACTTGTATTTGATCAGAATGTTGCAGAGAATGGGAGAATATATGAGCAAGAGTACGATATTTTTATACAAGCAGCTTATTCAGATAAAGATGCATGCACCAGGGCATTCATCTTGCTAAATCTAGCTGGGTCACAGGCCATTGAAAGACAGCATTCATTTGTGCATGCACTAGCAGTATATGAGGGAGAAGGTGAAAATCATCATACTGTTGTACAGACTGAATCAAGAGAAGACCCTGAGTGTTTGAAGTGCAAGTTCAGAGAAATGTCTGACCCCCAGACAAATATTACATTAGAGAGGCATTTGTTTTACACAAGAGATCAGAAACAAGGGGAAACTTTTGCAGCTTATATAACTGACCTGAGAAACAAAGCCAAAATGTGTACGTTTGGTGACTTAAAAGATGAGTTAATAAAAGACAAGCTCATGTGTGGTATTAATAGCACTGCCATGAGAAAGATTTTGCTTTGTGATACTGATTTAACATTGAGTAAAGCCATTGAGATTTGTCAAATCTGTGAAGTTACAGAAAAACACACAAGTATGCTTGCAAGTGACAAAAGCATTGTTTCAGTAGGCTCCAGAGCAAATGTAGATAGCATGCAATACATGGCAAACAGAAGCAGGCCTAAACACATGGCAACCACAACCCCTGCTAGTTCACCAGGGAAACCATGCACTTTTCTAAGACCAGTTCAGTTAACGGAGCATGCTCTGTGCAGTACAACTATGAGTTAGCAAAACCCAAGTCCAACTTTATTGTTAACTGTCACAGTTGTGGTGCAATTCATGAGTCTAAAAGAGTAAAATGCTTAGCATTTGGTCAGCAGTGTCAAAGGTGTAAAAAAATGGAACCATTTTCAAAAGTTTTGCAAATCAAACAAACCCCGCAGAGTTGTAAAGAAGTGTCACACAAAAAAGCAAATTGATCAAGTAGAGTTGCAGCAGTCCACTTTTTATGTAGATGGTGTATCAGTAATTGGTGAAAGAGTTAATGCAGAGAATTTATTGTCAAAGAGCGAAGTATTTTGTACAGTCCGGATCAATGGTAAATCCATAGACTTAAGCAGACACTGGTTTAAAGTGTAATGTTATAACAGCAGACACGTTTACTGAAGTGAGACCTAATGAACAACTCAATGTGACCAGTAATGTGAAACGTGTTACTTATGGAGGTGAAGAAATTCAAACCGAAGGCTTAGTGATGCTTTCATGTTATTTGGCTAAGAACTGCTACAGCTTGTTATTTTATGTAGTCTGAAGACCAGCACAGTCTTTAATGGGTCTCAGAGACAGTTTGAGAATGAATCTGCTTTCTTTTACCAATGAAGTTCATCACATAAGTGCATCTCCTAGTTCCAATTTTTCTGAAGCCATTTTCTGAGTATGCTGATGTTTTCGATGACAAGTTGGACAAACTTCCAGTTGTGTATTCCATGAAGTTAGACCCAGAGGTCACTCTGGTAGTCAGACCAGCAAGAAAAGTTCCAATAGCTATGCAGGATAAAGTTAAGGCTCCACTGGATAAAATGGTGCAACAAGGTGTAATTTGTCCATTTAACAGAACCAAATGAATGGGTGTCGCCTATTGTAGCAGGTCACATAAAAGGCTCAGACAAAATCAGAATATGTATTGGCCCAAGAGATCTGAACAAAGCATTAAAGAAACAGCATCATCCAATGTGTACAGTCAAAGAGGTTGCAGCTCTAATAATGAATGCCACTGTTTTTTCTGTCTTGGATGCAAAAAGTTTGCTTTGGCAAGCGATGCTTGATCGCAAGCCTCATTACTAACCACTTTTGTAATACCGTTTGGCAGATTCCTATGGATGCCATTTGGAGCAAATTCTGCAAGTGAAGTCTTCCAGCGTGCAATGGAGCAAATTTTTTGGGGTTATCCTTGTGCCATAATAATAGCTGATATTGGCTGGAGGCAATGGTGAAGCAGAGCATGACAGAAACCTAAAAAGAGTTCTAGACAGAGAATGTAAAGTAAACTTGAAGTTCAGTCCTCTGAAGTGCAAATTCAGACTTTCAGAAGTTACATATATAGGTAATTTATTTACCAGTACTGGCTTGAGACCAGACCTGACCAAGCAAGCAGCTATTCTTGAGATGTCAGCACCAGACAATGTTCGAGCTCTACAGTGTTTCCTAGGCATGTTCAACTATTTAGGCAAGTTTATACCAGACTTCAGTGAGTTGACAGCACCTTTAAGAGAGCTGATGTGTAAAAATGTTACATGGTCACGGTTAGAACAGCACCAGAAGTTATTTGAAGACCTTAAGGAGAAAATTGCCACCCCATCTACATTAAGATACTATGATGTAAATAAGCCAGTCACTCTTTCCTGTGATGCTTCAAAATTTGGTCTTGGTGCAGTTATTCTTCAAGAGGGCAGACCAGTAGCCTATGCATCTAGAACACTTACCCAAACTGAAATGCAATATGCTCAAATTGAGAAAGAAGTTTTGGCAATAGTATGTGCATCTTCAAAGTTTCATGATTACATGTATGGTCAAACTATTCAGATTGAAACTGACCACCAACCTCTAGTTACTATTCTAAAGAAGCCTATGTATTCAGCTCCAGCAAGATTACAAAGAATGATGCTCAAATTGCAAAAGTACAACTTCAAAATGGTCTATACAAAAAGCAAACTACTTTATATGGCTGATACCTTATCCAGATCACCCAGAAATATGACGGAACAGCTTGACACAGAGAATTTTGACTTTGATGTGATGGCAGTGTGTAATTTCTGTACTGCTAGACTTGATGAGCTGAAATACAAAGACTGATCCAATTTTGCAAACGCTCAAGCACTATATTAATGTTGGATGGCCATCAAAGCAATCTAGTGTACCACCTTGAAATGCAAACCTAGTTTCCTTTCAGAGATGAAATGTTGACGGAAGATGGAATTATTTGAAAAAAGGTCCTAAAATCGTTGTTCCTGCTTCCTTACAAGAATATATCCAGATATTGCATCGTGGTCACGCAGGTTCTGCATCCACTAAGAGAAGAGTGAGAGAACTAGTATTTTGGCCTTCATTACTGAAAGACATTGATAAAGTGCTTTCATCTTGTTCACTATGCAATAGTACTAGATCGCATTTGCAAAGAGAACCACTTCAGCTAAGTCAAGTTCCTGAACTACCTTGGTCAGCAGTAGCCACTGATATCTTTGAGTGGGACAATCAACACTGCTTAGTATTGGTAGACTTTTAGTTGAATTGGTCTGAGATTGACTTACTGCCTAATTTAACATCCACTACTGTTATTACTAAGCTGAAACACCATTTCTCAGTCCATGGTAGTCCACACAAAGTTGTTTCTGACAATGGTACTCAATTCACTAGTCAATTATTTCAAAAATTTGCAAGAGCATGGGACTTTGTACATGTTACTAGCAGTTCTGAATATCCATGGTCAAATGGTCTAGCTGAACATGCAGTGCAGAGTGCAAAGCAATTACGTGAAAGGTCAAAGTGTGACAATACCAATGTCTTTTTGAATTTACTTAATCTCAGAAACATACCCAATGATGATATACTTGGCTCACCTGCTCAAAGACTTCTATCCAGACAAACCAGAATTACACTACCTATTAGCTCCAGTTTATTGAGACCTAAAGCTAAGAACAACAGAATCATCAAGGCAAAGTTACCCAAGTAGCGTTCTGTGCAGAAGTCCAGTTATGATAAATCGAGCAGATTTCTTCGTCCATTGAGAGAAGGAGAGACAGTGAGGATACAAATGTCGAAAGGTTTTGGATGGATTGGTCAAGTTACAGGTATATCTACTGAGCCAAGATCCTACCTTGTAGAATCTGAGGGTGTGGAGTACAGGAGAAATAGCAGACATCTTCTTCCTGTACCAGAATCTTCATTGCAGAATTGTTCATGAGATACAGACTCTAGATCTCAGAGCAAACCAGACATTATTCCCATCCCAGAGTGTGTTTCAACCTCTACTTACATCCCGAGGATGTTCCAAATACTTCCAAGGTTGAACATTCTGTAGAGAGAGCTCCAGTTGCTAAACCTAATTCCCAGTTTTATGTCACATGACATGGTTGAATTTCCAGGCCCAGTGTGAAATACACAGCAACATGGACATAACTGTATATATGTACCTAGTCTTGTATAATTGCATGGCAAAGAGCTACTTGTATTATCTGCATTCCAAATGGATTAATAACATTGCATGATGTATTTTTCAAAGATGGAGAATGTAGATCAGAGTGTATGTGGTGTATCTTTAAGAAGAATACCAAGGACTGAACATGCACATATAAATACTGGGCATGTGCTATTCCCAGTGCCATTTTGAGAGTGCAACCAGAGTGAGCATGTCTGATCACAGTAGTTAGTTTGTATATAAGTTACTTAAGTTAAAGTCAATAAACTTCTATCATGATGTGTTTGTATATAATAAAGCTGCTTGAACAGAACCCATGAAGACTCTTCTATTGTGTCCAAAGTAGGAGAGTGACAGCAAGTATCATACAGCAACTGGACAGGTGAAATCCTTGGTTACAGCCTAGGTGTCCCACAGGGCTCTGTCCTAGGTCCTTACTTGTTTAGATTGTATCTTTCAGACCTAACTTTTTCATCTGAGGTGCTCTACAGTCTATATGCAGATGACCTGAAATTGGGTAAACTTATTATATGTGTTACAAATAAGGCGTGTCTGCAAAATAACTTGACTAAACTGACCATTTGGGCACAGGAGAATAATATGCTGATAAATACATCAAAACTTAAGCATATGAGATTTGGTAGACGTAAACTGAAAGGTGAATATTTAATATAGCACACAGTAACTGAAACTGTAGACTCATTTAAGAACCTGGGTAAATGGGTAGATCCAACTATGAGTTTTTCTAATCATATCAACCAATTGGTTAATGATAGTTATAGAACTATAGGCTGTATAAAAAGATTTATAAAGTCTATGAAATTAAAAATGATAAAGTCATTGTTTGTTAGTTACATTAGACCCAAACTTGAGTATGGAATAACAATATGGAAACCCTATAAGAAAACAAGCATGAGTAAACTTGAAAGAGTACAGCGAAATATACCAAGGGCATTCATGAATGTAAAAATTTTAAGTTATTATGAAAGACTAAAATATCTGAACTTGTACACTGTCTCTTACAGATAATTAAGAGGAGATCTTATGCAGGTATATAGGTCATTTAGAGACAACTACCTGTGGGAATGTTTGGATTATCAAAAAGTAGTAGAGAATCATCAGACAACCTATGTAGAAGAGCCACAACAAATCATAGAAAATTATGACGTTTATATCACATGGGATCACCCAATACCAACAGTTCAAAAGATAGATGCTAGAAAACTGGATATAGTGGTCCAAGAAAAGAAGACAAAAGTAGCATTGATCATTGAAATCGCCACACCCAGTGACTACAGTGTCTTGCGTACAGAGAGACACAAAGTCATAAAATACCTGGATCTGCAGACAGAAACGAGAGCCATGTAGAAGGAAGATACCCAGACAGTTCCAGTAGTAGTAGGAGCAACTGGTCTTATAAAAAAAGAATTTACAATCGTATTTAGATATGTTACCAATTCATGTAACATCATACAAATTGCAGAAGGAGTCATTACTGGACGCATTGCGGGTGCTCCGAAGAGCACTTTTGGCTAACGTCAAAGAGTGAAACAATACTAATTTCATGAACTTTAATCATACTTTGACTTAGGAATGGGGTCCATTCCCATCATGGTATTAGAAACCCAAAAGACTTGGAGAAATTAAAAAACATTCTATAGGAATGATAAGTGTACTAATTGGTTCTCTTACACAGTAGCTGATGCATGGAACAGACTACCATATTACATTAACGCAAGTACTAGTTTACATATTTTTAAGAACATCCTGGACTCGTATTATGGAAACAAGTGTTTTGGTATATTGGCATGCTAGAAGGGCATTAATTCCAGTGCTTGTAATATTTGTATGTATATATGTATGTAAGTAAGATTTTTAACAAGTACAAAGAAAGAATCACAAATTCAGGTTGATAAGGGAGGTTTATTCATATAATATAACATCACAGTTATTGGAGATTCTGTGACCAAAAGGGCTGACAGGGTTGTGATCAAAATGAATGATAAGAATTACTGGAACACAGACTGAGCAGAAAGACGGTATGAGGAAATGAGGGCATCAAGCAAAGAGGTGGATGGATTGTGTGAGAGAAGATCTGCAATGGCCAAGCATGAGTATTGAAGAAGGCAGGAATGTGGCATTGAATGGAGAGAGATGGCGACTGTTAACACAACACACTGACCCCATGTAGAAAAATGGATAAAGGGGGTTGATGATGATGATTACTTTTTCCAAGAAGGATCAGAAAATTCAATAGCTCCACAAAACAATACAAATTTGTTATTTTTCAAGTGGGTAAAAATAAAGTGTGGGGCCTTGTTTGAAATGAAAGAACCAATGGTAACTGTCTCGTATACTAGATGGGAATTAAAGTACATATATCACCAATGAACTATCATCATTACATGATACCTAACTATAGGAAAATAATTGCTGATTACAATATATTCCTGACAGCAGTGTGCCTATATTCAAATTCAGCTTCAGCTTTATTTGGTTTTAGCTCAAAACACCTTAACGTCATATCAAACTAGTCCTAATATACTGATATCAAACATACAACAAACAAATTATATTTAAAAATATAATACTAAGTAGATACAGCAACAGATGTAGTTATCATTACCTGTCATAAGCCAGTTCAAAGAAATAAGTTTAAAATGCCCCTCCCCCAGCCAGTGATGGGCGCACACACCCAAATCTACTGCAGTAGTAGAGTCTACAAATGACAAGCTTTGTAACTGCCAGCAACTTCTCAGCGGTCGAGTACAAGACTCAAATGGAGCAGAAGGGCACCACTAGCTCCTTCAGGTAGGAGGGATCCAGGTCATGAAAAGACAAATGCACTAACACTGACATCTTACAGATGATTCTGTCCCAAACAGGTAGTCAGTGATTCTGTACGAAACAGGTAATCAGTGATTCTGTACCAAACAGATAGTCAGTGATTCTTTACCAAACAGGAAGTCAGTGATTCTGCACCAAACAGGTAATCAGTGACTCTGTACCAAACAGAAAGTCAATGATTCTGTACTGAACAGGTAGTTAGTAATTCTTAACAGGTAGTCAATATAAGCTGCACAAAACAGGGGTGATATGCTGGTAACATGCTGTACCAGTAAGTAGCTTTGCAGCAAGATTTTGCAGGATCTGTAAACAGTCAAACTCAGATTAGGAAATCCAAGTTACAGGATATTGCAAAAGACCAGACTTGAAGATACCAGGACATGAACAACTGCAAAGTCAGCTTGAGATAACAGATCCTAGAGATATTTTTGCAAATGAAAACATGAAGAATTTACAGTGGCTTACATCTGGTCCCAAAGTGACTCCCTTGAATCCAAAACAAGACCTTGGTGATTCTCATTATC
Source organism: Protopterus annectens (assembly GCF_019279795.1). NCBI lineage: Eukaryota > Metazoa > Chordata > Ceratodontiformes > Protopteridae > Protopterus > Protopterus annectens. The sequence continues at coordinate 1,231,311,241 of NC_056739.1, forward strand.
AATAAATTGCCTATTAGCATCTCATATGATGAAACTTGACAAAGCAGGGGGGGGATTACTCAAAGTTGCATGAACAGCTAAGGCCTCAGTCTTGCAGATGTTCAGCTATATCTGATTTTAAGTGATCCAAGAGTATATGGCTTCTAAGTCATCAGCTAAGGAATACACACTCACTATTTCATCTTGGGGGAAGGAGAGATGTATTTGCATATCATAAGCATAACTATGGTATGCTAACCCCTTCTCCCTTATTAGATTTCCTAGTAGAACCATATATACCATGAATAATTCAGGGTGTAATGTATAAACTTACATGTAGTCAGTATATTAATGGGCATTTGGAAGAGGGATTGATCCCTAAACAGACCTTTAAGCAGCAGTTAGAGAGAAAGGAAATGAGCCACTCTAAAACTGTATGAGAAATACCTCAATAAGTTTGCGAAAACTATATCAAAGTGTCATGGCCCATGGTATCAAATGTTGCTGAGTAATACATGGGGATCAACACTGAATAGTGTTACTTCTGTATAGCCAAGAGAAGGTCACTGACAACCCTCACAAGTGCTATGGCAGCTGCAAAAACCTGATTGAAAATGGTCCGTGAGTCCATTAACTGTAAGGTAGCTCTCAAGTCGTTCACAGACAACCTTTTCCATGGCCTTCCCTAGAAATGGAAGGTTCAAGATTAAAAAGAAGTTGTAAACAAAGATAAGTAGGTATAATTATTTTTTTTTTCAAAAACAAAGCTAAAACATCATTCTCAGTGATGAAACCAGGATGGGTCTAAGGTTATTAAAACTGACCATCAGCATAGATGGACAAGGATCCAGACCACAAGTTGTCCATTGCATACTTCAGATCACAGTAGTGAACTTATCATAATCAGGAATACCAAACATCATTTGAAAGATAGAAACTGCACCATCCATGGGGTCAAATGCCAGGGGGGAATACAGTTTTGTTATCTGATAGGAGAAATCTTCTAAGGAAAAACTGAGCAGCAGACTCCCATTGTGAGGAAGGTAATGCTCACCTGCTAGTAAGGCTGGGATGCAGGTTGATTAACCACTAAAGACGTGTCTGGACAGGAAGGCTGTCTTCATAACAGAGATCTCTGCCTGGTAAGTGGCATAATGGGAATTCAGTGTTCAACCCAGTGTTCTGGGTTGATGTTTCACCCTTTTTCTGGGAATGTAGTTTCTAAGTCAGCAATCAGTATTGCATTCCAGTGTTTTTTTTTTTTTGTGGAGGGGGAGCTTTGCTGCTACATCCTGATGAATCCAAAATATTTTGAGATATTATTCCGGCCCAGGAGGTAAACGGGGTTCCTTTAAGAGAAATGAGTATAAGTAATAACATTTCAAGTGCGGAACAACTATTTTTATTTGAGGATAGGACAGTGTGTCCTGTCCATATACCTTATAAAATTTGATAACAGTCAATAGTTACAGTTTATCCTGTCAAAGAAACACAGTTCACTGATGTCTGACTCTACGTCAGAGAAATATATACAATATATTGTAAAGAACAATTCAAATTTATGGTAGACGTGGAGATATCAGGGGATCAGTTTGTTAAGAATTCCCTTACAAACTCTACCCCTTCCACATTTGGAATACTTGTAAATAAGAAATTTACATTGTGTGACTAACATAAAATCCTTTTCCTGAGAACTTTCATGCCACGGGAAAAAAATCATTCAAAAAAATCTTTGGTATCATTAAGTATTATATACAAATAAACAAAGACATGCGTTTGGAGCATTTCTCCCCAAACCTCTACTGAAAATTGGCTTTGTTCCAAGTCAGACTTTCCTGGTAAACAAATGTTAAATAAATATATATATATATATATATATATATATATATATATATATATATATATAGTTAGAACAGTCCACCACTGTTTAACGAAAGACCAGACTGCAAACCTCAAAATTTGTTTGGTTTGCATATATATATATATATATATATATATATATGTGTGTGTGTGTGTGTGTGTGTGTGAGTGTGTGTGTGTGTGTGTGTGTGTGTGTGTGTGTGTGTGTGTGTGTGTGTGTGTGTGTGTGTATATATATATATATATATATATATATATATATATATATATATATATATATATGTATTGTTTTAAGAACGCTTTGTGAATATTTTCTTGGGTCTGTATCATAATGTCGACAGGTTAAAATGCTGACTCTGACTTGTTCGACATGAAAATGTAGAACTACAAGATTACCGAATGGCCAAATCACCGATTTCTTTCCAACGGAAAGAAATTGGTTGGCCATTTTCTTATACCTACCCTTTCCCTGACTGTAGTGCAGTCTCAGAGTTAGAATATTTAGTTAGTGGGGGTGTGCGAGGGGAACACATTGGGGGTGGTGGTGGCAAAGCCCCCCACTTAAATATATTTGTTTTTGAGTGGTGTTGGTGTTTGGCCAACCGATTTCTTTCCATTGGAAAGAAATCAGTGATTTGGCCGTTCGGTAACCTTGTAGTTCGACATTTTCATGTCGAACAAGTCAGAGTCGACATTTTAACCTGTCAACATTATAATACAGAGCCATTTTTCTTGTATAGAACACTAAAGAATATGATTATTTACAGCTGTCATTGTTCAAGAATTAGCTAGAAACAACTATTAATTCCCTAAGGACTGAAATGAGCAAATCTTATAATACTATAAATTTTCTAGATGTTAGTATATAAATAGATAAAAAAGGTTCATAACTACTAACATTTTTGAAAAAAAAATGTAAGAAGGATTTATTCTTACACGGAAATAGTATGTACCCTTCATATTTATTTATTTTTATTTTACATTTGTTGATCAGGATAGTCCGACTGGATACATGTCCATTTTCACCGGAGGCCCGAGGAGAACAGCTCCAAGGAAAACAATTAAGATTACAAGGTAACAATTAATATTACAGATACAGTATATACACTGGATACTTGCTTTAAGAAGCTGTACAATTCCTAAGTTTAAAGATAATACTAGTCTGGTTAAGTAACACAGCTAATCTAAATGACAGTTTTTAACTCATACTATAGTGGAGTTAATCAGGTTTGGTACACTGACATTGCCAGTTTAGTGTCAAATATTGTTTGAGTCTTACCTTAAATTGACTCAGGGTGGTAAGTAAAGTAATATCAGCTGGGAGTGAGATCCAGGATCTACCTGCAGAGTTGGCAAAGAGAGAGTCACCAGCTGAGTTATTAGTTTTGATAGATTGTACTAGCAGTCTGTGAGAAGATCAAAGTGGCCTTGGATTGTTATAGGGGGTGATAATGTTTTTAAGTGCAGGAGTATTGTCTGGGTTGTAAAGTACTTTATAAGCCATAATCAGTTGATTATACTGGATCAAGCTGGGCAGTTCTAGCCACCCAAGCTGGTTTAGATTGATTCAGTGGTGTGTCCTATACCTGCAGTGGTGGTGCTGAGGTAGCGTTGTTGCCTCACAGTAAGACACTGTCCGGTTCGATTCTCAGCTAGAGCATCTTCTGCGTGAAGACATGTGCGAATGGGCATACCTACGTTGAAGGTTGTGCGTCAGGGCTAGTAACTCGGCATGTAAAAATCAACTACCAATCATTAGTGGACCAGAGTTCCGCTGTGGCAACTCCTAACCGGGAAAAGCCAAAAGACACAACAGCGGTGTGTCCTATAAGGCAGACCAGTGGCAAATTTGGCAATGTGGTTGTAGCAGATGGAGAGTTTATTAAGAACAGTCTTGTTTAGATTAGAGAGTAGGGGTGGGTGTGTACATTAGAGTTGAAAGTAGGTGAGAGCGAGCTATGGCAATTCTAGCAGGTGGGGTTAAGAAGGCTTTTATCCTGTAAAGTGATCCTAATTTTTTATTGATGGTTTTAATAATTTGATTAACATGCAGGTCTAATTTAAGATTATCTATGATAACACCTAGTAGTTTTGTAGAGGTGTCTGGGGAGATTACAGTCCCATTATTAGATTTTATGGTAAAGGTAAATGCAGTGGACTTAAGAGTTAGTGAGAAAAGTAATAGTTTTGTTTTTTTTTGGGATTTAGGATCAGACGGCGACCAGAGAGCCAGTTTTCTATTATGTTGAAGGTGTTCTAGGTAGCTGACCATACTTCAGTCTAGGATGTGGCTGAGCAGATCAGGGTGGAGTCAGCAGCGTATTGGAGACAGCTGACATTTGGGATAACAGTATAGAGGTCATTGATGAAAATGGAGAACAGAAGGGGCCCTAGTATAGAACCCTGGAGTACCCCAAGTGAGTTTGTTTTGTCAAAGGACAGCCTGCTGCCTGCCACTCAGATGAGATTTGAACCATTGAAGGGCTTTAGTATCTAGACAGAATGCTTTCAGGGTATGGATTAGAAGCTGGCGATCAACCATATCAAATGCCTTGGAGAGATCCAAGAAGAGGGCAGAGGATATTTTATTATGGTTGTGATTATGGTTTATAGTGTTTGAGAAGGCTAGGAGTGCTGAAGTAGTGCTGTGGTGAGGTCGGAAGCCATGCTGGGAGTCTGCCATAAGGTTATTCTGAATTAGGTGGTGCAGAAGTTGTCTATGAATACATTTTTCCATAATCTTTGCAAATGGAGATAATATGGCTATGGGCCTATAATTAGATAGTTCAGTAGAGCTACCTCCTTTGTGAAGTGGGATTACATAGGATATTTTCCAGATGGTGGGGATTTTGGCTTCTACTATGGTTTGATCGATTAGTATTGAGATGGGGAAGGCAATGGCATCAGCTTCTTTTTGTAGGTACTCGGCAGGGAGTAGATTAGCAGAGAGTGTAGTTGGTTTTAATTTGTTGATCAAGATAAGGATAAGTGATGTCACAACTGGTTGGAACATGGATGAGAGTTGGTTTCTAGGGGTGGTGTCCTCAGGGCCAGGGGAACTTGGAGGTAGTTGGCTAGTTAGGGCTTGGATTGTCTCAGTAAAGAATCGGTTAAAACTGTCTGATACTTCCTCAGGAGGTTTATCAATGGTAGCTGCAGGGGTCAGGGTAGTTTGTCCAGGATGTAATAGTTTATTTAAACCTGACCAAATCTTCTGAGGGTTGTTTTGAATTATTTACTGTAAATTATAGTAGTAGTTTTTTATCTTGTAAAATGGATTTTTAGTCTCATTCTTTGATTGCCTATATTTAATGTCATCTTGGGGGGTCTTTTGTGGTATGCCATAATGCCCATGCTTTGTTTCTAAGGGTGATTTTTAGTTTGGATTCTTTTGTAAGCCTTGTCGCAGTTTTTGCCTTAGTTCTTATTGAGCGAACAGGTGCGTGAGAGTCAAGGATCTCAAGGAATTTGTTGCTGAAGTACACAACTGCTTCTTCTAAGGGGAGGTGTTTTAGAATTGACCATTTACAGGAGTTGAGTTCCTTTTGGAATTTGGCAGGGTTAAAGTTATTTTTGTTTCTTACCATTTTGAATATGAGTTGATGGGGGTGAATGGCTTTATGCTTGATTATATAGGTGAGAAGGTGATCACTTATGTCACCAGGGATGGTCCCAGAAGTGTACAGTTGGAGGCGACTATTGGTAAGTATCCAAATGTGTAGGCTTTCTTCGTGGTTAGGTTAACCTATCCTGGTAGGGGTAGTTATGATTTGTATGAATGCATGCAGTTTAACATGGATGGGTGGTTGGGGATTGTGAAGAACAGGTGTTCTAGTCTATGTTAAAATCTGTGAGTAGTATGGTTTCTTGGGGGTAGTTACATGATAGCCAGTGCAGGGAGTCTTCGAGTGTGGATATATTATTTCCTGGGGGAATGTACATACAGATGATATTGATGCATTTATTTTTATTAAGTTGCAATTTGGTGGCAAGAATCTCTGAGTTATTAATTTGCGGTGGTTGTATAACTTTGCTAGTAATATTTAAATTAGATCTAAAGAGAACAGCTACCCCACCCCCCCTTCCTGGAAGCAAAATCCAGCCTGAGTATGTTATACCCAGGTGGTAGCACCTCATTGTCTCTGGTGTTAGGTTTTAACCAGGTTTTGGATAAACAGAGTACCTCAGGGGAGTGAACAGTGAGGAGAGCATGCAGTTCATGTACCTTGTTGTTTATACTTCTAATGTTGAGGTGACAGGCCAGAAGAGAGTTAGACGGCCTTTTAATAGTGGGTTGATTATTTGGATTGCAAGTAGAGGGGTGTAGGTTTATCTGAAGTGGATGGGCCAGGGTTTGGGTGGATATCACCACCAAGTGTGACATTAGGTTTTAACCTAGAGGTAAATTTCAGGAATTTATTTGTTAGTTTATGGTAGTGTTTAGATCTGGAGCTAATGTATCTGGGAATGGTAGGTTGGCAAAGTGAGCAGGTTTGGGCACAGTACTGTGTGACTGGTGAAAGGTGCAAAGTCTTACAGCTAGGGTGATAGTGTGGCCTTTTGGGTATTGAAATCCAGTGATAAACAAGGTATGGGGTACGTATATGGGGTAGTAGAGAGGCGTATATCATTTTGTGTGATGAAGCGTGTAAGTTAAAGGAACTGTAATACTTGAGTGGTAGAACAGCAGAGGATAAAGTGGTAGAATAAGAGGTAATGGGGTAGGGGTGGGAGAAATGATAATCATATATCTTTAAGAATATTAAAGACAAATGTTGAGATACTCAAGACTGACTAGTGAAATAATTACAAGTTATAAAATTCATTCTTATCTAGAGGTTATGATCAAGAACAAGTCAGTAAGATCCATAAAGATGGCTTGACCAGAAACCAGTAAAGAACATTGATTATTTGGACCAAAAGACAGTGAGCCCAGAGCTGGAAGGAATGACAATATCTGTATGAGTAAAACTTCTATGCAAGAAAAAAAGAAAAATTATTTTTTTAGTTTGAATGTAAAAATTCCTTTGATGTTCACACAAGACACTAAAGCTTTGTGATATTTTTAAAACAAATTAGAATATTATTATATCTGATTCTAAGATATATGATTTAATTGGTGAGGTACCAAATCTTGTCTTTAAAAACTAACTAAATTTGAAATGCCAAATTTGTTATGACAGAGGCCATAAAAAATATTGGCAGTATGTCCATCTCAAATAGGCTAGGCACACAAAAGTGCATGATCTAGGCTTATTATAAATACATACATGATGCTAATTGTTTTACAAATCCTGAAACTAAGAAAATAATTAAGTTTAAACATTATGCAGATTAAGCAGCATCTGGTTTATCTGGTGTTAAGTAAATTATGCAGAGTATTTCATCTTGGAAAGACAAAACAGCAGTTGAGAGAAGGCTAAAAATAATGCACTTATATGCCATATCATAAAATGAGTGAAGGACATAATTTTAATTTTATGGTTTTAGAATAATAAAACAGGTGGTAACATTGTCAGACAGAGGTGGTTGAGAGAAAATGGATTATACATTTAAAAGCTACAAATGAATTGGGTCAGAATGACATAATTCTTCTTAAACCAATATTGAGAAAATGAAATCTATATTATTAATATATGAAATATAGGAAGTATTTTTTTAATCTTTGAATTTGCATATGTATGGTACATTCATTAATTAGATTGTATGTTCCTTTAAGTCGATCAGAGTGCAATATCATGCAACTTAAGTATTAAGTACAAAAAGTGAGGAGTGTAGTGCTTTTACTTTTATAATTGGACCTGAAGAAACCTGAGAGGAAAAAAACAAAACATTTGTTTAAATTTGTATAATCTTCATAATGGCACACTGTCCTGTTTTACATTGGTTGTTGTTGTTTGTCTTTCGGCTTTTCCCGGTAAGGGGTCGCCACAGCGGAACTCCAGTCTGCTAATGATTGGCAGTAGATTTGTTTTATGAAACGCCAAGGTGCCAGCTCAATGCCCAACCTTCAACGAAGGCACGTCCATTTACGCACGCATGTCTTTCAAATGTTACCCAACCACGGGGAGGACATGCAGATTCCACACAGAAGGCACTCCCAAGCCCAGCCGAGAATTGAATGGGAGAATCTCTTGCTGTGAGGTAACAACGCTACTGCCGTACCACCGTGGCATGTACTAGTTTTTACTAGTTGACTGAGCCTTACCGTAATCTGCTGTTTCACTGTCTTTTTTCAAGTTCAGAAATTGTACAGTAAGAGTAATATATTAACAGAACTTTTGCAAAATGAGATTGCCATCCAGTGTCAAACCAAATTAAATAAAAAAGCTGTTTGGGACAGAGCCAAGATGCCAAGATTTTAAACTAAAAGCAGCAACTTTCTCTGCTCTAATGTTTTTTTTTACAATATCAACAGAATATTAATCTAAAGCAGCAATTATTAAACTAACATCCTTATTAAGGGCCACTTTACTTAAGATAAAAAATGTAGGTATTTTCAAATATTTTCCTGTCAAATTTACCTTGGAGAAATTTTCTGTAAACACATAGAGGTGAGTACTTTGAAGTACTGCCATTCCAACTCTTCTTTGAAAAAGGACATACAATTAGTGATGATTTGAAAATTGGTGGATTTCATTCAAATCTAGACAATTTAAAGGAAAATAGCTTCAATCAAAGACATTGAAAGAAATGATACAATAGTAACAATCAAAGACATCTGATACAGAAACTGCACTTTTTGATATAGATAGTAGACTTAAGGAAGAAGAGATTCAAACTGAAATTTTACTCAAACAGAATTCATAGTACAAAAACTGAAAGATTTAGAAAATGAGCAGACAAGTTGGAATAGAATATTTAGTATGTTAGAGAAAACAGAAGGAGGATACATGATAGCTATTCTAGCCTCATGGATTCCCAAGTTTTTAAACTAACAGGAGGCTTTCTTCTATGGTATAGAAAGGACACATCATTATATTGGCAAACTATCTAACTCTTCACAAAGATCCATTACAATAAAGTTCTTATAATTTCTTCACTAAGAACTGGTTTTAAAAACTGCCTGGGCAAAAGCACATTTAAAGTTTGATCAGTATAATATTAGATTTGGCAATAAATATTTTTCCAAAATAATTTAGAAAAGAAAACAAATGTTGGCCACTTGTTAAGTTGCTGAAACAAAACAATGTAAAAGCCCAAAATGTATATCCTGCAAGAATAAGAATTCATCATCAAAATGAATCAAGAGCCTTCAATGCTTCTTAGATCCTTTATAAAAAAAATGAATACCATTACAGAATATATGGATTGATCTTCTTCCATCTTTAAAAGATCTCTAGAAATTCCAGTTTGGTCATATTCAAAGAAGACGAAACAGAAGACAAGAAAAAAAAAACATTTGAAATAATATCAAAATCCTTCAAAATATATAAAACAAATGTTCAGATTAATATTTATTATACATTTCTAGAGCATCAGTAATGAAATTCATTTACCCTCTGTAATTATTTAAAGGTTGATGTTTAAACATTTTATATATAGACATATTAGTAATAATCTCACTTTAATATGTAAATGTCCTTCTTAGTTGGTTGCAGTTAATTTAATAACTTCTTTTTAATGATCCTTATTTTCCATATACTTATTTACTTGAAGATACTAATGTATATTTTTCTAATAATTTCTACTTTAGCTCTTTCTCATATGATGCTTATCTCACTCACACATTTATATCTTTTAGTAGTTATTAGCAAACCCGCGGTGGCGGTGCTGCGGTAGCGTTGTTGCCTCGCAGTAAGACGCTGTCCAGTTCGATTCTCAGCTAGAGCGTCTTCTGCGTGGAGACATGCGTGAATGGGCATACCTTTGTTGAAGGTTGTGTGTCAGGGCTGGTAACTCGGCACGTAAAACTCAACTACCAATCATTAGCAGACCGGAGTTTCGCTGTGGTGACCCCTAACCGGGAAAAGCCGAAAAGACACAACAAAAAGTAACCTATTATTAGCTGACTATAGACCTGGTGTCTAGGTTGAAGTTTTACAACAATGCATTTTTCTTTTTTTCTTCTATTAAGTCCTAATATTTCATACTTTTAGTTTTATGTGGGGTATGTGGAGGGAGCAGATAATTTGTAATGGATGTTATTTCTGTTATTAGCTTGATATAAATTTTTAACACTGTTCATCTGACTTTTTCTTCAGTTAGGAATTCCTGCCCATAACTTCAGTTGTTCATTACAATTTTTTATGCTTCAAATTATACTTAGATCATGTTAGTGCTTAAGTGTTCTGTACAACAAATTCTTTGTAAGTTTGTATGTTCAGTATGAGTGCATATAATAATCTAGTAATATAAGCCTATTATTTACTAACTTTTTATTTAGTTATTTATTTTGACTATTTAATGGCTGGGAATGTTTTAGAAGTCATATTAAGAAATCTTCTTCACTTTTCACTTTTCATTTATTCATCCAGTTAAATAACTAGATTTAAACAGTAAAGGTCTACTATTTTGGTTTGAAAGTGCATGGTGAATTGGATTGACAATGCCACATGCTAATTCTGTTGAGGTGCTTCATGTATTTGGAAAGACTGGTTTGAAAAGCATGTGTTCATTTAACTTTTACATGACTTGTGACTGCAGTACTTGATATGTTTCCCAAATTGTTTTTCCCCTTCCTCCATTGACTCTGAACATACTTGGAATGCTTGTGTTAGGAGTTTGTGACATACATTGTTGACAGAATTAATGGTGCTTATTTTGTTGGCTGCTGTTGTGCCTGCCTGTGATGCATCTAGTGCTCATGTATGTTAAAGTTACAGTGGTGTCGCAATTACCAGTGCTTGTGTGGCAGAAGTTTTTTGTTGACCATACTATATTTACTGTCATGTTGTTGGACATTTTGTTCATCTTATTAGTAGTGTGATGTGTTGTTAATGTAGAATTCAGAAGTTTGCAGTGTCATCTTGGAGATTTAAAAAATGCTTAAGTACGCACTCTGTCCACCTCGGATAATGAAGACCCATCAAATAAAATGAAAAGACTTTATTGGATTTAGCACTTTCATCCACTCGTCCCATGAACTTCTTCAGAATCGGAATTCTTACATCATGAACATCGATTATATACACCTTCCTATCAAATCAACAATGTTCATATTAAATAGTAACACTTCAAGTGCACTTACTTAAAAGAACAGCACATAATAAATAATGAAAAGTAATATAAAATTGTACTGCCAACTCCACTCTCCATAATAATAATTGATGTAAAGCCAACTTAATGAAAACCTATAAAGTATAAAAATACAACCCATGCCTAAAAATCATACAGTCTAAATCTAAGGGTGTAAACATGTGATACAATTAACTATATGAAAAAATCAAGTAAAACCTAATGAAAATCAGCTAACATTTCTATTGTCTTACTGTAGTATTTGATGGGTCTTCATTGTCTGAGGTAGACATAGTATGTACTTAAGCATTTTTTTTAATCTCCACTTTGTGGAAGTTGTGGTTGTGTTGGAATGCTTGAGGTGTTTGGTTCTTCAGTAATGTCATATCGGTGTATGTGTGACAAAATGCTCTGTGACTGTGGATTACATTGAAGTAGGTAGGCATGAACAGGACATTATGCTCCATGTTGGGTAGTATGTGTGGTAGTGGCCAACTTATTGTCTAGTTAGAACAAGCAGATGGTGAGCAATGAGATCCTCAATCTCTAGGATGAGATATTGTGTGTTAATGAAGAAAAGAGGAGGGAATGAGGTGAATACTTGTATTTAGTTTGCTTTAGCAAAATAAAAACATTTTATTTTAAGTAAACTTATAATTCTTCCTCACTTCCTATATATTGAGGTGTGTTGCATCTGATTTACCTGTTCATTTACCACTTGTCATATAGTTTGACTTAACCATGCCTACCTCCTTTAATTAATGAAATACTATGTTCAGGTCAGAGTAAAAAAGGGTAGATTGGAGGAAAAAAGTATCTGTATGGTTATGTTTCTCACAATACTGATGACTCTTTATTTATCACTGTTTCTATAAATACAATTTTGCCTTATTTAGAAACAGTAATGCGAAGTTTAATTTTCTCTTACTGAGAAGATATTAATTCCTTCTAATGATCTCAAATGAAATGTTTTAGGAGGATAGTTATGTTTCACATCATTTAGAATACACTTGTAAAAATCTTTCTGCAAAAAGGGAAATCAATTTAAGTCATTGTTGGTTAAGTTTTGTCTTTATAATTATCACATTCTTACTGATTTGTTAAAGGTATTGAAGAGTTTGAGATGTAATAGCTATCCCATCCCTGTTTTTTATTCCCGCTTTTATTATTTTATATAATAGATATCATAAGAATGAAGAGAAATCTAAAAGTATATATTAGCAAGAATACAAATCATATTTAGAGTAGAAAGAATATCTTATGCTGTGAAATGCAAAGAATAATCTATATGGTGAGATAGGTGAATTTAGTGAGGTTCTGTATCCTTCACACTCATTAATAAATCATATTTGGGTATACTAGAAATCCTACAAGTATAAAATATTTACCATCTTTAAGCGTATTTACATTAATGGATATCAGAGAATGTAACTTTTGTTTTCTTGCTAACCATAGTATATTTACTGTCAGTTACAGCATGGTAGGATATAGGTTTTTAATAGCCATCTGCAGTTTAACAATCAGTTAACACATCTGTGAGTTTATTATTCATATTCATGTCTCAAACAAACTTCTAAAAGCTTAGTAATAGTGTGTTTTTTTACCTACCACCTTCCAGTAAATATTAGAGACTTGTTCTATTATTCTTTTGATGGAAAATTCAAGATATTTAATGGACTTCTGTCAATCTAACTTATTTATCTATTTCTTTATAGAATGAACAGTCATTCAGGTTACCAGAATATACAAGCTGTTTCACTCCTTAGATTGTCATTGATAATTTGTTGCTGATAGAAGTATTAATCATTAATCTTGTTACAAAACAAATAATATAGCAAACTATTTGAATATTTACTAATGTGCATGTGTGAAGTCAAGATTTTATTTTTATAATTCATGGTGAAAAATATAAATATACAACTGTAAAATATACACATAGACTAATGCACTAGACATCCATAGAATGTGATAATTGGGAGATTGGTGCAACTTTTATTTTGTTCCTTTTTTTCTCCCAGGAAAATATAAGTTTGTAGTAATAAAAGATGTATTTTGTTTAGCTGCATATTTTTTCAAGCACTGCGTGAATTAAATTACTTATAAAACACAAATGAGAAAAAAGAAGAATAGAAGGAGGAAGGGAGAGGAAGGGAAAGAAAAAGGAGAAAAAGGTAAAACTCACAATAAACCTTTTTCATTGAAATATACATACCATCCAATGAATGCTCTACATCAATTCATCAATTAGTCAAGAAAATAAAAAAAAAAAAACACTGTTAGTCTATAAAATTGTTTCTAAAAACTACTAATGCTATTTTCTAAATACACTCTACGATTTTTTTAAAAAACATTTAATGTCGACAACATCGTTCATGCCAGATATTTTATCCAAATTTAATCTAATTTACCATAGGGCCTCCTTCCATTCTAGGTCAGTTTTAACATCCCCACCCCTTGGGTGTCTTACACTCTGCTTGAGAACTGAAAATAAAAACTTGTTATAGTGTGGGCACTATGTGTGTCTATAAAAGGCATTGTCCATGTCCTTCTTTTTGATACTATAACAATGTTCCCTAATTCTATCATGTAGGGACCTAGTAGTTATACTTATATAAAATGCCTCACACCAAAAACAAATTCCTATGTAAACTAGTCCCTTACTTTCATAATTAAAAAATCCCAGTACCTTAATGGTATAAGTTATATGGTGTAAACTGACAAAAGGTTATTCCAAAATATACCTGCAAGAATTGCAACTGCCACATATATGCATACCAAAATTCTTTTTTGTATGATTGTCACCGTAAGCTAACTTATTCCTTTCTTTTTTAAGAATGGTTTTCAAATTAACCTGGTTTATAAAAACAAATTGTGGTTGAGGTCCTACCACTTTACACAAATCCTGATTCCCCTCCAAATTTTTCCAATTACTTTGGATAATATTTCTTATAATACCACTATCTACAGTCATGTCTAGACAACAAAAAAAATTTAGAACTTAAGGACCTTTTGTTAGTTTCCACCATTTAACTTATACCATTAAGGTACTGAGATGTTTTAATTGTAAAAGGAAAGGACTAGTTTACATAGGAATTTGCTGTTAGTGTGAGGCATTTTATATAGGTATGACTACTAGGTCCCTACATGACAGAATTAGGGAATATTGTTTTAGTATCAAAAAGAAGGACATGAACAATGCCTTTTATAAACACACATTAAAGTGCCCAAACTATAACAAGTTTTTATTTTCAGTTCTCAAGCAGGGTGTAAGAGACCCAAGGGGGTGGTGATTTTAAAACTGACCTAGAATGTAAGGAGAGCCTATGGCAAATTAGATTAAATTCAGATAAAAAAACCTGGCATGAACGATGTTATCAACATTAAATGTTTTTTTAAAAAATCATAGAGTGTATTTATGAAAATAGTAGTAGTGGTTTTTAGAAACAATTTTATAGATTAACAGTATTTTTTAAAACCGTTTTTTCTTGTCTAATTGATGAATTGATATACAGCATTCATTGGATGGCATGTATATTTAAATTAAAAAGTTTTATTATGTTTTTGTATTCTGAGGAAGTGGTTTTACGAAAGCGTTGATTAAAGTTTTCACTACGCTAATACTTGTGAAGTTATTTGGAGTGTCCTGCACACTGCCTGGTTCCAGTTTTTTTTTTCATCTTTTGTTGTTTTGGTTGCTGGAAATGGATTTTTGGTGTAAAACTCACAATACATATTTAAAAGAATGGAGAGGGAAAGAAGGAAGAAAGGTAGATGACTGTGCAACAGTTATCTTGAGGCATGCTAATATAAAACATGGGTAGATAAGAAGAGAAGTGTAAGTAATGTAAGAGGTGAGTTAAGAGGAGTTAAAATTAAGTTGGAAAAATTACTTTTATAAGTAAAAAGGAGCATTGAGGATGAAATAAAGTGGGAGAAAGATTGGGAAATGGTAACAGGGAAAGAAAGAAATGAAAAAGAGAAGAAAAAAGAGGAATGGTAAAAGGAGATGTGAAAAAGAGGAAAGAATGAAACAAAAAAGGACAAAAATAGACATAGTTTCACATTTCTTATCATAACCACGCCTTACTCCTTATTCAACCTTTTCACTCCTTCTTCCTCCATTATGTTGTCCCCTTCTACTTTTTCTCCTGTGCTATGGCAGGAGCTGAAATTATATATTTTTATGTTAATTTGCTTGTTACTGTATGTCCAGGTTTTTCACCAAGTTTGTATTTCTTATCCATTTTTTCTTGTAACATGTTAGCTGTACTGAATTTTTGCAACTTGTTTCAAGTTGAAATTTAACTGTAATCAATAAGTAACTATATTTATATTGTACTATTAGAGTATTGTATACTGTGGAGCTTTTCTCCCCAAGCCTCCACTGAAAACTGACTATTTCAGTGCCCAGTCAAACATTCCTGGTAAACAAATGGAAATAAATAAATAGATAAATAAAAAATAGGGGGGAGACAAACACAATCCTCAAAGTAAATTTGTCTTTCTTTTAGTTATTTTTTTTTTCTTGTTTAAACTGCATAGCTCTGACCCAAATAGATACTTATATGTTTGATCAGGGCCTCGCTTTTTGTTGGTTTGCTACTAAGTGTTAGTGTAGTGGTTTGGGTTCTTCTAGGCCATGAATGTTGATATTAATTCCATGAATTATGTGTTTCTTTACCTAGTTTTTTAAATATATATTTGCTTATTAAGTACTTAGACATGTCTATTAAATGCATCTTATTTCATTATTTTTTAAAGACTGGACCCAAGCTAAGTCATTTTAAATGCAAAATAAATTCTTAGCAATTTTATGATATTACATTTATATAATTTAATGGATATATCTTTACAATCTCTAAATATTGATGCTTTAAATGCACCTAAAAGAGGGTGTTTATTAAAATATCTTTGTATTAATAAGGTTAACAGTATTTCTTCAAGAAACCCAAATAAAACATTCAGATAGAGATTCATAGTCTCCAAATCAATATAACATTCCTTCTCAATCATCTTTTACAAATAGATATAGAGGTATTATGATTTTATGGAAATCAAATGTACTTGCACCACAAATCATTAAAAAATGTTCAGATAAAAATGGACTTATGTCAGTGGTGATATTAAAACATAACAATAAAGTTGGACCTTAATTAATCTTGGTTACCAGGGTAGGGAGTTAGTCTAGCTAGGAAACATTTAGATTTTATAATGAAAAATTCACAAGTTGGTATAATAACTGGAGCTGATTTTAATTTTATATTAAATATTACAAAAACTACTACTTCTAGAAATTTAAGACTATTCCCTTTAGCTGAAGGCCTGACAAAATCAACTGAATTACTTAACCTATAATAGCCATTCATAATAAAAGAAAAATATGCTTTAAAATATACATATTATTCTTTTACATATGGAACTGAAGCTAGAATAGACAAAATAATGACATCACAAGATCTAACTTGAAAAATTACCTATTTCAGTATAAGTATTTTTCCAATTTCAGATGATATTGCTCTTATTCTAAAAATAAGTCAAAATTTGAATAAATTACCATTCTTATGCAGAATTCCCTCTTGTATTACTAATTTGAAAAAATAAACCTCTACTTTTATCAATTTTGCATGAATAAAAATTACTTTTGAGAAGTCACTAATATACTATGGGATTTCTTAAAAGCTTACATTTAATGTCTTGGAGAAAAAAAATAAAGAATGGAATAAAAACTTTCTTGATAGTTGAAATAAATGCCAAAAACTAAAAATAATTACAACATCAATGATAAAAATAAAAAAACTGAAATTGACTCTAAATGAAAACTATTCAGTACTTCTAAAACAAAATATTGATTTAGCTCTTGAAAAATTGAAACTAACCCCTTATGCTATGTCACCTAATCATTTACATAATCTTTCAAAATGGTAAAAATTCACTTGAGACTAAATTATATTGATGTGATTAAAAATACTAAAAATAATAGGAAATATACTGATATAGAAGGTATTTTCAGAAATTTTCAGACAATATCTTAGTTCTCTAAATGATTTGACCTTACAAAATGGTATTTATGATTCAGAGAAAATTTCGTTATTTAGCACAGGAAAACTAAACAAAATTCATTTAGAATTTTAAGAAAATGTTTGCTAAATAATATAGCTTACAAGGAAATTGTTGATAAAGTAAAAAAAAAAAAACTTAAGACCAAATACATTTCCAGGAATTGATGGCTTAATACCTGAAAAAATTAAACCACTCCCTTCTCAAATGTTACATCTTTTTGAAGAAGTCCTTGTTGCTATACAAAAGTTTACAATGATACTGCCATCTTGGAAATATTCATTAATATCTTCCATTATTAAAGAAGACAAGGATCCCCAATTATGCCCAACTTACAAACCCATTCATTTGTTAAATGTTGTTTGCAAAATCTTCATGGCCATTTTAGCATAAAAATTAAAAGGTCATACCTAAATTAATTGATTCTGATCAGTTGAGCTTTATATATATATATATATATATATATATATATATATATATATATATATATATATATATATTTATATAGTGATTGAAATCTTGGCAATTTCTTTTAGAAATAATCCAAGAATAAAAGAGTAGAATTAAATTATAATTATAACTCTAAAGTAATGCTTTCCATTAATGGTGTAATGCTACCACTCTCAAACCCTTAGGAATCTATGAAAAAATTACATTTAATTGTCAAAAAATTAAACAAATGTCTGGTTTTCATTTTAACATTCAAAATCTAAATATTCACTTATAAATAATATAAAAATAATGTAACAAAAATAATGTAAAAATTATAATTCTATGCTTATTCCTGCCAGAAAAAAATAAGTCATATGTTTTATCTTCTATTAAGAATGCCCCTTTAGTACCATCTTGGTGCATTTTTCATGGACATTTATTCATGAAGCCTTCCTGTTTCCTGATAAATTACCAAGATTTAATAAGAAAAAACACACCTATTTGTTGGAGATGTACACAAAAGTGTTGGACTGGCAACTTATTTTTTATGAATGTCCTTTATTGTCTACCTATTGGAATTTTATATGTGACTTTTTCAAGCCCTATTGTCTGATAACTTTTCATTAAATAAAATGTTAATTTTATATAACATTCCTTCGGATATTATTGAAAACATTTTCTACTGCTGTCTTCTTTGGACTATACTAGCAGTGGCAAGAAAAGTCATTCCCAAAAAAGGGGTAAAATAACTCTCCTCCACAATTTCAAGATTTTCTGTCATCTCTACAAGAAGTGATACTCAAAGAGTCTGCAATCAAGACAAAAAGAATGTCACCAAAGTTACTTACAAAAGATTCATGGTCTAAAGTTATTTCACTGCTTCAATTTTATCTAGGCTTTAACACATCCTCTATTATAAATGTTTAGATATTTCAATGTACTATATTTTTGTTTTACTAAATTTATAGAGGATTGTTGTTTCTCCATCTGTTAGTTTTTTAGATAATAAGATCTACCTGTAAATAGTGTAAAGAGTTTAATTTTTGTTAATTATACGTTTGCAATGTTATTTTGCTAAACTTTGATATTCTCTATTGTTAATTATAGTTGTATTCTGTTGAAACTTTAATAAACTACTTAAAGGAAAACAGCTGTTTAATAAATTTACTGTCCTTTTGATGGATATGTACTATAATCGGACCACATGAAGCTGAGCTGGAGATAATAAGATTTTACTGCTCCTTTACCGATACTGCCTCTGTGATAGCAGACCCTACTGATTCAAAAACATCAACCCTTCTTCTCTGCGTAGAGTCAGATAAAATTACCCTGCAGGTCAGATAAAATGGGGTATGGCTGTGCTACCCCCATGTCTCATGCTTGCTTAATAGGAACTGTTTTGTTTTTTCATGGAACATGGAAGGGATAGGAAGCAAGCTTTAATATATCTAATTAGCATGTTCTGTGAGGTTGGTTGACATTAAATGGTACAGTTATTATAGCCATTAAGTCCAGCAATACCTATCATTCCTACTTAAAGTTTAGCCAGCACAATACCCCAAACCATCTCCATACAAATTCAGATTCTCAAGCCCTCCCCTAAAGATTCTCATTCCTTTAAAAAAGTCTGGATGTCATTAGCCACAATAAAGTCAACCCTTTAAATAGGTTCAGGCCCTATCAGATAGTAACCATAAATGATAAGGAAAAGCCTGCTGAGAAGCATCACTTCCACCCTTACTATACATCTCAACTCATCCATTTGACATAATTAGGCTGACAGCCATCATTATTTTATATCACATTAACCTCATAATTTCAAAGCCTCACTAAAGATATCTGTATCAGGAAAGAAGTGCTTGTATTCCACATTTCCTGATTATCACCCCAATCTGACTACCTCCCCAACAAACTACTAACATAATCCTAACAACCAACACCTAATAAGTAATTCCATATAACTAAAAATAAATTCCCACAACTTCTGTTAATATTGATCTAAATTTCATACTACACCTCCACTTTTCTCACTCTCAAATATACCACCTTTTCAATCACTCCTCTCTACCTCTCCATTTTTATGTCCTTAGTTTAATTTTAAATCCTCTGTCCCACCAGCACTAAGTAACTCCACACCTGTTTCTCCATGTGCTTTCCCTAGCGTATTTTTTGTCTCAGGCCTTTTACAATTATATGCCTGTTATATATCAGAGCTGGACATATTGTGTTGACCACTCTCACAGCTGATCAACTCCCTGACTGCATTGTTGAGGGACAGAGTTGGAAATTGTCCCTATTAATGATGGACAATGAGGTATTATGGAGTTATCAGCTAACAAGATTGAAGCCAGCTGGGGCTCAACTCTTATACAGACCACAGTGACACAATTTAGCAGAATAATAAGGCTGTTAAATATTCATGTCAAAAAACAACAACAAATGTCAAAGGCAGATAAATTGTTCTTAATGGCTAGCATGTTTTCCAGATATTTTTGAGGAAGGCAAATGCTGCAGGCCTTCTTCATTTGTTTTTGTTTAGCAGGAAGCAGAAGCATCTCATCATATGAATCAGACAACAGGCAAATCAAAATTACTTTTATCAATGTAACACCCATCTCCAAACACTAAACCCTTTTTTTTCTGTATGCCAGCAAGATTCAAACACACTATTATTACTGCCAATAGGTATGATAGAAAAGGCCCTTTAAAGCTTTTTGGCTGTCGAAGACTTATATGTTTTTGGTGTCACCTGCTTTTGACACATTTTGCTTTTCTTTTTATTGCTTTAACTGAAACAACAGATCATTTATTGTTCTTTTGACATGATCAGTTGTTTTGTCTAAACAACATTGCCTCAGTGTTAAATCAATCCGTTTTTGTTCCAGAATGTTCATCCTTCCTTTGATAAGATCCTGGACTGCTAGCAATACTTGCCTACTATTTTAATTGTAGTCAAGCTCTTCTCTAATGTTGGATAATGAAAAGCTTCCTCTGTAGGTGCCTCAGATCCCAAGGACTAGAGTGATTTCCTGTTTACTTACTGCGGGAATCAGAGCAGATTCATTTTAACTGCTGAATTTATTTTATTTTATTGTATTTTTATTTGTTAGCCAGGGTAAAGTACTGATCTCAACCAATTATATTCAGTAACAACCTTGGGGTTACAAAATAAAATTTTACATATCTGTGAACACTATAACAAGAAGAGTTAGAGAGATAATTGGGTTTTTAAAGTTTTTAAAGATACAAAATGGCCAATGTTGTCAGTTTAACAAAACATATTTTCATAACTTATACAATAATAATCTGAATATATTTGACTAAATGCAATCCAGAAAAGACGTTGGGAGAAAAGTATAAAGCAACATCTTCAAAAATGATTAAGAACATGTTCTATACATTACATATATTTACAAGATGGATTAGAAAGGAATACATTCTTCAGAATGCAGATGAAAGGGAAGAGAGGAAGAGTTGGGGGTATAGAAGGGTCTGTTGTCATTTATATATCAGGAGAACTGATAGATGGGGTGAGTAAGGACAGGAGTATAATCATTTATTTCTTTGCTTAGAGAAGACTGGCATTTAGCTTATCTAATCAGAAATTGTTAGATTTCTAATCCAAAGGATTTTGAGGTACTTTACTTATTTGAGAAATGCATCGTATATTGTCATCAGTGTTGCATCCTAAAATTAAGTGCTGTAAGTTGCATTACCTAAGATTTTTTCTGCTTGCCTGTGTCTTTGCATGTTCCACGTGTATCATTGTTTGGAACTGCCAAACAATGGCCATCTCTCCCACTCCTACATGTGAGAAATTGCTTTACATGACATACTACCACTGAATTATCCCAACTAGTTTGCTAAAGAAAATTCATGTTTAATAAACCCAAGAGGGATAGGGTCTCAGCATTATGTTTTACATACTGTCCAGATGAACTCAAAGCTCCTTCTGAATTTTGAGACATCAGCTCCTAATCAGACTTTTCAATTGCATTTATCTTTTGAGACAGTTTCTAAATGAACTGCTTTTGAGAAACATCTTCCAAACTGAGATCTAAACTATCTGTCAATCATCAGACAAGAATCAGTATAATTGGACCACAATAACCAGTATAGAACTAATAACATATTTGATTAGATAAGGTAATGATCTATGAGCTCCATATTAATGATATTAATCCCAAAATCAATATACAGTTCTGTATGAGTTTCCCGGAAGATCTCATATCCTTTCATCTGAAGCAGGAAGGGACATACATACATAAGTAATGGTGTCTAGGTCCCACTGCTTAAATATTATCTGCTATTAATGCTTTCATCTACCAGAAAAAAAAAACAACTCTGTAAATTACCTTGTAATGACAGTTTAGTCATGTATTAGTTACTGCAAAAGTGTTTTGTGTATTCGTTGAGGTCTAATTTACCAGTAATACAGTTTTCTAATTGGTGATGTGCAATTTTTTGTTTTGTTTTGTTTTTTATCTCAGTTTTCATTTTAGTAACAATAACTGTCATTATATAATGTCAATCAATCTCTTCAACTTTACACAACTCATTAACTCCATTACTAGGCCCAACAAAACCAACCACCCAGGCTCCATCCTAGACTGGATCCTGTATCTCACCCTAACAGAACCACAACATCTGGTGTCACTCCCAACCCATTAGGAGACCACCTCCCTGCCTTCATCCATAGAGCTACATCCTCTTCCTCATATTCCCATCAACTCTTACACACTCATAACCTAACTAACTTTAACCCCTCTACCATCTCTGACTCCCTTAAGCTCATTAACTGGAACCCACTAAAAACCCTACCTCTAGACGAAGCCGTTGACTTTTTCAACTCTACATTCCTAACTGTCCTAAACTCCCTAGTTCCAATACGAACAAAAAGAGTTAAAGCCAAGACTGCCCCTTGGCTAACCAAAGAAACCAAGACAATTATGCAACAAAGAGACAAATTTTGGTAAAGCTATCTCCATTATAAACAGCCTATATTTTTACTTAAATACAAACAGCTGCAAAACCTAGCCAAAAAACAAGTAATTAAAGATAAAAAATCCTACTACAACCATTTACAAATAAATCATGCAAAAAAACCCAAACAATTCTGGAACTCTATTAACTCCCTTCTCAAGTCTGGTACAACAAACAACCCTTGTCCAGATACTAGCAAATCTGACCAAGAAATTGCCAAACTATTCAACACCTTCTTCACCTCTTCTATTGCTGAACTAACCAAAACCTTCCCCAACAACATCCCCCTACCCCCCTCTGCCCAAGCTTCCTCCCCCTCTCTTCCCACACCCCCTACTTTTGAACTTAAACCTGTATCCACCTACCTTATAAAAAACTTCTCTCCAGACTTAAACCTTGCACCAATGCCCCTGACAACATCCCCTCCTCCTTCTTAAAAATTGCCTCAGACAGTATTGCTCTCCCTATCAGCATCCTGATAAATATATCACTACTCGAGTCTATGTACCCAAACTATGGTGTTCTGCTTTTATTGTTCCACTCCACAAGTGTGGCAAAAACTGTAACTTCTCCAACTTCTGCCCTATAGCCATCCACTCATCCATCTCTAAACTTCTTGAAAAATGCATACACCTGCAGCTCATGCCATTCCTGACCGAACACCAGCTGCTCTCTCCTACCCAACATGGCTTCTGCCCTGGACACAATACCAACACAGCTCTTCTCTCCTTTTTTACACTCTGTCAATTCAGCTCGAGATTCTTGTAACATAGTTTCGTCTGTTCTACTAGATTTATCTAAAGCTTTCGATACGATCTCCCACACCCATCTACTAAACCATCTATCTAACCTCAGCATCTCCCCAAAAACTCTTTCCTGGTTCTCCAGCTATCTTTCAGGCAGGTCCCAAGCCATGAAATGGGACCAAGCCTCCTCCACCTTCCTTCCCACCCCCACAGGAGTACCCCAAGGTTCCATACTTGGCCCTTTTCTATTTAACATCTTCATTAATGATTTCCACAAAGCCATTCCTAATACCAAAATTGTCCAATATGCAGACGATTCTACTTTGATCTGCTGTGCCTCCAACCTAACAGAACTCCAGTCTCTAACTTAAACTGCCTTCTCAACAACTGAAAAATGGATGCACCAAAACCACTTCTCACTTAACGCTAACAAAACTAAGATTCTTCTATTCCCTCCCTCTAAATCCACTCCCACTGATAAAAACTCATTTCAAATTACCAGCCTTAACAACTCCATCATTGACATCATTCCCTCCACCAAACTCCTGGGGGTCACCATCGATGAACACTTATAATTCAATACCCACATCCAACTTAACATCAAGAAAACCCACATAAAACTCGGCCTACTGTACAGAAACATTCACTTCCTCTCTCCCGCTACTAGGCATACTTTGGCCACCACCTATGTCCTCTCATCTCTTTTGTATGGCGCTCCCCTGCTTACTAATCTACCTTCCACCCTCACCTCCAAACTGGAAGTATGCTACAATAAAATCTCCAGATTCGCCACCAAGGCAAAGTCCTTCTCTCATCACTGCACCTCCCTACAAAGTTTAAATTGGCTTGAACTACCCAATCAACTTGACTTCCTCCAAATTGTCTCAGCCCACAAATTATTATTTCAACCCACCAGCTGCCCCATACTATCTAATATTCTACAACCATATACACCCCTCAGACCCCTTAGATCTACTCACCAAAACCTTATTTCCGTCCACAAACCCAAGCGCCCAGCTAGTCAGCTTCTACTCTCCTTTTCCCTAGCTAAAAAATGGAATGTCCTGCCCTCTACACTGAGGACCTGTGACAACCTAAACACCTTCAAAACACAACTTCATTCCTACCTGTTTTTTCACAGAAAATGTAACTGCACTCTTCATCCCATACCTCCCAAGCTCCCCTCCTCCTTCTCTCCTGGCTAACCTTCATACCTTTCTAATTTCTCTTGTAGACCTAGATTATAAATGCAACTAATATTAACATCCCGCCATTATGCTCTATGCCTCCCATCCTCTGGGACAATTCTTTAATATCTTAGTTTCTTTAGTGAATGATACCTGTTTGACTGCAATTCTACCAGTTGTTTTTGTAATACTACCTATTGATTGTAATGCAAATATTTTTCTTTGTAATTCATTATGTGATGTAACTTTGTATTGTGGAGATTTTCTCCCCGGACCTCCACTGAAAACAGGCTCTCGAGCCCAGTGGACCTCCCCGGTCACCAAACTGGAATAAATAAATATAGGCTTGATTAAGTGAGCTGTATTTTTGGTGAATCTTTGTCTGTGTGTGTGCAGGTTGTGATTTTTATGTGAATGGAATGGAGTTGCAATGATTCTTGGCATAGTCAGTACGGTGATATATGCTTGACAATGTGAGTATCGTATGGGTAGGATGATGATAAAAAATAAAACTTCACTTCAAATGCATGTTTTATCACACCCCTTTATCAGTGTCTATTTTTTGGATAAATATATGCATTCATTTTTAGTATATACTTTATCCATTCTGGAATAACCATAAATTGTCAATACACATTTTATCTATTTCAAAGTCACAGAGATTGAAAGTCTTCTCCAATATGTTATGGGTATGTGGCTGGAAATCAGTCATGCATGGGACACCAGATCAACATTGGCCACATGCACACTCTCACATGAACAATGAAAATATACCTAGAGGCATTGACTTATACATCTACATAACTTATGTTCACCAAAGATATGCCAAATTACCATTTTATGTACCCAGTTTCTGATATTGTAAAAACATAATATTATACTTAAAACTATACCTCAAAACCCAAGCTTCCAGAAAAACAAAGATGGCATTTCCCAGTCAATACAATGTAAAAATAACTTTTGGCACATAGCATCTAGATAAAACAGCTGAAAACATGCATATTATGTTTGGACATTGCTGTTTATAAATATATATAATTAACCATGTACTGCACAGAAGAAGTAAACCTGCTACATCAATGTAAATATTATAGTGTTAACTTCAAAACACTCCATTAATTTATTACTTAATATATCTGTAAGAGGGCTTGTTTTGTGAGCCAGAGCTATTGTTAAAAGAGACAAAAAGCAGTCCACCAACTTTCCAAGAATCAACCCTTAGAAATAAATAGTATCCTTACTAGAACAAATAAGTTAAAAATAAATGCAAATAAGTAAAGAAATAAAACACTCGGTGCATTTCCCTATTCACTGCAAAAAAGTAACTTCTCACATAGATAGGATTTCATTGTTGTGGTCTACAAGCTCTATGGAGCTAATGCGTGATTCAAAGACAAGTAAGAATTGTAGACAGCTAAAGCTCATTTGTGACTCATTTCCATGTATCTAAATTAAATCTGCATTGTTTTGCCTCTATCAACAAATGCAACACTATTGCACATGAACCTACAGATACACAAACTCCTCAAAACACACACACACACACGCACACACACACACACACACACACACACACACACACACACACACACACACCTGCCTCTCAAGTATCCCTGATTTTCAGGGATATCCGATTTTGACTCAAATTTTAGCCCTGTCCCTCTTAATCCTTCCTAAAAATTGGTGACCTTTGGAGAAAAGGTGGTCAATTATCCTTAATAAATAATTACAATAATTGAAGTTATACCCTTTTTTTACTTCAAAAATGAATATTAATTCACATTTTCTTTTTCTGAGAGTGTCTCAAGTTAACAGTACCAATATTTTAAAAGTGTCCCTGATTGTCCCTGAATACTTCTGGATTTAGACTTAATGCTGTGTGTCCACCAGGACTTAATGAAAACGTTGCCTTATTGCCAATATTAAAAACAAGAGCAATTACTTTGTGATCATTAGTTCAAATATATTTATTTTGTCAACAGGTATATTAAATTATTTATCTAAGTGGTAGTGTATTTACATTGATTATGTTATAGTAATGTTGTCTTTTTAAACTTATGTACTTAATAACATTGATTTTATTACAAACTCTTAAAAAGAGAATGGAGAAAGCTAACACAGTTTTTAAAGTTTTTGTTTTTAAAAGGTTATTTGTGCATAGATAGTTCATAGGTGTGGCATTACATTATTAATTGTTTTTAGTACACGATAGGTTAAATTGTGATGACGTCAAGCTTTTTAAATGGATGAGATATGTGTTCCCATTCAACTCTGAGGAAGCCATTGTATATTGGTGAAAGCGCTAAGTGTGTGGGATTATTTGTACATTATCCTTGTGTCGTGGCATTAAAGTGGAGTAACTTGAGTTGCTTGGGTCTTTTTTTACCTTGTCAGTTTGTTCTTAGTTTTTTTCCCTTTGGGTATTTTTTCTACTTCTGGATTTGTCCCTGATTCTGCTGAAATTTGTCCCTGATTGGTCGAGAGCTATGAGTCCTGGACAGTCACAAATACACATAACCCAATGCAGTCACAATTGTGCAAACACGGACACAGACATGCACATGGGTCTATATTAAAACATAGCAAGTTTAATAATTCAAATCGCTAAATGTCAACCTTTAATGACTGAACTAGTAAAATTTTGAATGTTCAAAAAAATAAATTAAAAAAAGAAAAAAGAAAATCTAAAGGATGTAGCCATGGGGCAAGCCCCCCCTGCACCCCTACACCCCCTGCTACGTAAATATACCAACTCCGAGACAGCACTACATTGAAGTAAACAGAAATCTCCCCTTATGGAGATTTCCGTTCACCCATTCGATGTTCTGCACTTTCGCTATTCTCGTGTCGACAATGTCGGATTCAACATTGTTGGCATTCGAGAATATAATATAGACCCCATGCAGACACACACACACCACACACACACACACGCACACGCGCACACACACACACACACACACACACACACACACACACGCACACACACACACACACACACACAGCTTCACAGTACTTAACTGTTTAACTGTTGTGGTTCAAACAGACCTGCTGCCTGCCATAGTCAGCAATGGATATTCACAATGAAATTGTCACAGCTCTCTGGTCTGAAATAGAGTTGCAGAGCTTATTTTTGAATCACTCTGCTGCACTGTTTCAATCTTGGTATAAGGCTCTGGACCACAGCACAGGGCTAATTCACATTAGCCATGTCCCCTAACTGCCACATTTGTCTATGCCATTGACCAGCAGATCGCTGCAGTGCTCTAGTGGTCATTGAATTGTTTCCTCATAATATGATGTGCAATCCTGCTATAAATAAGACTGCACTGTGTGTTATATGTTTGAAGAATATCCCAACAGAAAATCCAAAATTCACACAATCTCCCAAAAAAACAGTACTACCCACCTATTTCACCCCCTTCGAAATGAAGTCCATTCATACTACAAATAAAATAAATGATAAAAAAATAAATGAAATTAGAAGGAAGTGCAGAATGGAACATTGGCTGTACCACCAGAATTATCTGATTCTAACTCTCTAAAGTAACAAAAAAAATACTAATTAAAAACATGACTAAATTAAAAAAATACACAAATCCTAACATAACTCTCAATAAAGTAATAAAATAGTTTTCTATAAAAAGTGTGACGCCTGATAGACTGCTTCTTGACAGAACTAAACTGAGATTCAGATAAAAAAACAGAAAATTCTGAAACTCGCTGTTACACTTTTCAAGTATTTAAATAGAAGGCTCACTCTCCTGCACTTCATGTTGTAAGTTGTTCTGCACTAAGGCCCCTGATGCTTATAACTACTAATTCTACAATGGCCAATTAAATTAAATTGTCTCTTGAGTGATACTTAAATAATCAGTGAAATTCTGGGCCTTTGTGTTTGTGTGAAAAGATTTCAAGCCTGCTGCATAAACTAAAGCACTGCTGGTGATTCCCTGTTGAGTGAAGAAATTAAACCTATATTTTTTGTCTGCAACTGATAGAATGGCCTTCTGTTATCTTTTCCATTTTGTTTTCTGTTTTAAGAAATCTGCTTGGCCTGGTGTTTTTGTTCTATGTGAGAGGTAGACAATTAATTTACCTAGGCTGCATATTTCACATATTTTTTCATTGGTTAAACTGTCTCTTGAGTGATGCTTAAATACTCAGGGAAATTCTGGGCCTTTGTCTGAAAAGATTGCAAGCCTGCATAAACTAAAGCACTGCTGATAATTCCCTGCTGTGTTTTTCCACCCACCATCCCCTTTGTTGATGTGCTTTTTAAACCTGGTGATTTTAAGCTGCCCACCCCTACTGTAAATTGAGCTTAATAAACTCCTCCTTTTCCACACTGAAATTGACATCCTGAATTATACAATGGCTGTCCATTAACATTCAAAAGCAAGCATGCTGATTGGTCAGCCCAACCAGCATGCCCATTATAAATCAAGAATATACCAACGGTAAAAGTCCAGCCAGTAAAGTATCACTGAGCAGCCTGACTTTTTTGTTTAATTGCTATATCTTACACAAGCATTATTCTGAATGCAAAACTCTGAAACTAAAAAGTGTGCCATTATTTAGTGACTTTGTTTCCCATAAAATTTGTTTTTTCCAACAAATCACTGAGGAACATAGTCACTAAATAAAGGCCAGCATTTCAGTTTCAAACTTTCTTTCCTTCAGACAATACACACATATTCACATTTTTTTTTTCAAATAAAAGATCGATAGGTACGTACGAGACCACAAATACAAGGAAAACGAGGTATGTTATGCAAACTAAAACATACCTGATTTCTCTTGTATTTTTCCATCTCTCATACCTCTAACCTGTCAAGAGGTTACAGTTTTTTTTTCTTTCAAAAAAATAGCAACAGAGATTGTCCTTTCTCCATTGCTTACTTGCTAAAGCAGTGATGTATTGTGTAAGCCTGGGAATGCAAGTCCCATGCGCAATACATCATCAAAGAGCAGAATCAGGAAACAATGAGGAAGAACAGCATGTTGCTGTTATACAAAGAAATTATTTAAGAAAAGTAAGCATTTTGTTTTCTTAAATAATGCCATTGTATAACAGCAATAACTGACTCCTGGCTGTGGTATATTGAATATTTCCCCATGGTTGGCTTTGTTTAATAATTCAGGCTTTGATCCTTGTGATTAAACCACAGCAACTGTGGCTAAATCTTCAATATACCACACCCATGTCATTGGTTATTGGTATATTATTTATTTGCCTTTCGTTGTGTTTATATTGAATGCAGTTTGCTTCCCACTGTCTGTTCTACTAGATCTGACTTCATTATCTAGCTGTTGGATAATGTAGTTTATTTTTACACTCTAGCAAACACTTGCCTTTACATCAAAAGAGGTCAGTGGATTTTCCATCTAGTGCACTGAGAGGTAGCCTGGTCTGTTTAGGTTGCGGAAACACTTGAGATTTCTGAATGTAGTTTTTATTAGCTGGAGGCTTTATTAATCAGCTTATCTTGTTTTTTAGTGCCTTTATAAACTCTATACAATTGAGTGGCTCTTGGCTCATTTATTCAAAGCAAAGTACTTTTATTGAATAAGCACACTTTTATAAGCTGTTTAAAGTATACTGCTTTGTCCATATCTTTAAGTTTGTTTATGGTAGCATTTCATTCTGGACAGTTCTTTATTGTGGTTTTACATTAGGAGGACTGGGGTTATTCATCTAGTGCCAGTAGGTGTTTACCTGGTCTATCTGAGCTGGGAAACACACAAAAGGACTCAAGTAATTTCTGCACTTCTCTGCACTTGATTTGCACTGTTCTGATACCTAGATAGCATAGAGTGGATTCAGACCTGCTGAATCTATCCTGTTATGGATACACTCGAGCACTAAACCAGCCATCTTACATAAGACCCTTGTAGCACATAAGTGTGGATCCAGCATTGTCTGAGCTGGGGATTGCTAAAGGAGGGCTCATTTTGTGCTTTCTTACTGGTAGATTAGATTAAAAGTGTTTTAATTTAGCCTGTATTTAAGTCTCATGTGTGTGCATTACAGCGTGCAGTACAACAGGGGTTAGTGCTGCCCTACATAGATGCAAACACCTTGAAGACACATTTTTCCCTAGATATCTGTCAGTGGAACCCTCCAAAGCTTCTCTACTGCACTACAGGTAACTTAGTTGTGCACTGAGCAGTGTTGCTACACTTATCATCCATAGGCTTCGTTTGGACAAGCACCTTTGTTAGTGTTGGCACAAAAACTGGTCAAACTATCCCACTCTCTTCCCTAATAATACATACCATAAAAAAACCTATTATAATAGATGGGCAGTTTCCCATCATTTCAACAGCCAGCCTGATTGATATGGACATCCTTAGGCAATATAGTAATTGCCTCATGTATACTCACAACCGCTTACTCCGAAAACAAACAAATACCTTATGTGAGAGATGTAATTAAACTACGAAATTAGAATCAGTTCTCTCATGTAACAACAAACTGGACATCAAACAGGTTTGTCAGCACACACACTTCACCTCTCACAGAAAAAAAGTCATGACACACGAACCCACATACATGGAGGTACTCACTAGAAGACTACCAAAAGATCAGAGATTTTCCAAATGTAAATTACTTGCACACACACTGCTATGCAAACAGAAACCACTATACATAATAACACATACACCAATGTCTCAGCAAATAAGCCCCTAAGGCAAAACACCTCAAAACCTAATGTCTTGGTCATAGGTGATTTTATAGTGAGGCACACAGATCTCTCACTCACCAGGCTGGACAAGAGGGTCATGGTCAGCTGCCTGTCAGGTGCCAGGATCCATCACATCACACATGCACTCAATTGACTCAACAACAAGTACTGTTATGACTCTATCATAGTCCATATTGGGGTGGATTACTTGAGACATACCTGTCTGGACTATGTGAAGACAGACATGACTGAACGTTTAGATTATTTTTCCCAGGCTGGTATGACCCTAGCCGTAAGCAGCATTCTACTTTCACCCAGAATGATGCCACAATCTAAACAAAAAATGATCACCTTAAACAATAGGCTTAGCATGTGGTCTCAGTCCAGGTGGATCCAGTATCTGTCAGCCTGGGAAGACATGATCAACAGGCCATGCTGCTTTGCCAGAGATTCTGCACCTCTCCCCCCTAGGCTTTCGGATACTGGCAAAGTCGCTTGCTTCCCCCATATAACCTTTTTAGACAATGTCAAAATAACAACATTTCTGATGTTAACAAAACCCACTAGAGACAAACTCAAGGTTCTGCTGCTTAATGCTAGGAGTGTAAACATGAAACTGCACTCCCTGGAAGCACTCCTCACCTTGGAAGGTGCTGACATCTGTGCA
Organism: Protopterus annectens; assembly: GCF_019279795.1. Lineage (NCBI taxonomy): Eukaryota > Metazoa > Chordata > Ceratodontiformes > Protopteridae > Protopterus > Protopterus annectens. The sequence goes on from NC_056739.1 coordinate 1,231,343,018, forward strand.
GACACCGAGACATGGTTCAAGGCCACGGAGAGCACCCCAGCCATGCAAGACTATAATGTCTTCCATACATTCAGACCTCAAGATGAGCATGAAAGAACCAAACATGGAGTTGTATCCATTTTCATTAAACCCAAGTACACCTCGAGACTGGTCAAACAGTATGACTCTTTCAAACTACTCCTTGTCCAATTAACTATAAGCAAAATGCTCTACCACACATCATTGCTAGCTATAGGTGCCTCAAGAAACCAAGAAAAGCACACCTCATACCTGGATTTACTGGTGTCTCTTGACATACAGCCCAACACCTTAGTCATAGGAGATTTCAATTATCCTTCCGTCGACTGGGTGACACACATGAGCACGAACATGCTTGCCTAGAGGTTCCTGGACTTTATCAATACAAATGCTCTGGAACAGATAGTCTGCACCCCCACAGCGGGCTCAAATGTCCTAGACATAGTACTCACCAACATGTGAGGGATCACTGAACTCCCCCGTGTGATGCCCTTCCTGGTAAGGTCGGACCATAAATCAGTCTCATTCAAAGAAGTAATTGTTGGACCAATCACTACCACAAGAGCAAAAAAACTTTTCTAAAGCAAACTCCAGCCTATTAAGCAATGGTATAAAAAGTTTTATACCCCCACCCCCCAGCAATCACAGATAACAATTACCTCTATGCAGAGATGTACACAAATGCCCAGTATAAACACCTAAGCAACTGTTTAGACTTGGCTGTACTTGGCCAGATTAAAACCAGGTCCTCCTGAAAAAACAAGCCACCATGGTGGACCTCAAGTATAAGCAGGTTATATAACAAAATGAAAAAACTGATGTCTAAGAATAAGAGGGAGCTGACTCAGCAGAGGAAGAATTCCCTCCACAGCTTGAACAAGTAAATCAGAAATCTTGTAAAGTCTTCTAAAGTAAATTATAAAGCTAAAATAGCACCCCTAGCTAAGGATAATCATAAGGCATTCTTTAACTACATTTGAAATAAAAAAGGGAAGCCAATCTATGTGCCAAACTCATAATAGATGATACCACTCATACTGTACTGGAGGAAATTGCCAACCTGCTAGCTGACAGATTTGGTACAAACGTCATCCCCCTGTTCCAACCAGCCATACATCAAAGCATAGCTGACACCAGTCCTGTGCCTAGTATCTCTAGAGATCAGGTTATATATGCACTCTCCAAGGCCAAAACACAGCCTCAGTGGTTCAGATAACATCCCAAGTTGCTTATTAAGCAACCAAAAACAAGGGCTAGCCACTCACTCGGTATTTTCTTTAACCATAGCCTGAGAATTAGCTCTGTTCCAGCAGAGTGGAGAAGAGCAACAGTAATCTCCTTGCACAAAGGGAGGACCATCGACTGACTCTGGAAACTATAGACCAATACATCTAACCAGCCTCATCTGCAAGGCCATGGAAAGAATCATCATAGACCTTATCAACAAGGACATAGGCGAGCTTCAAATTCTAGACCTAACCCAGTTTGGCTTCATTAAGGTTAGATCATGCTTATTAAACCTAGTAAATTTCTTCAAGAAAGTCAACAAAGCCTTGGATGAAGGTAAGATAGTGCATACTGCCTATCTTGACCTAGCCAAGGCTTTTGACACAGTCTCCCACTCAGGTATCATTGAGAAACTCTCCCAACTGGGGAATAACTCTTGTGTCACTAGATGGGTAGCCAACTGGCTCACTGAAAGAACACATACTGTCAAAGCTGTTTATTCCTCCACTACCAGTACAGCTGCCACCAGTGGTGTACCACAAGGATCTGTGCTGAGCCCTTTACTGTTTGGAAGCTATTTCTTGGAAATCCACACTAAAGTAGATGGCCTTTGGCTTACCAAGTTAGCTGATGATTGCAAATTGGGTGCAATCATTGAGTCTCCCAACGATGTTAACATATTACAGGAGGGGTTAATACAGACAAATGACTGGTGCCAAAGCCAAAGTCTAAAACTAAATGCAAAAAAGTGCATTATTATCCCTTTTGGCAAAGCAGAATTCCCTGTTAATTACAGTATTGACAGCACCAACCTAAGTTCAAACCCAGTGGTACAAGATCTGGGAGCACAGGTAGATAGCAATCTGAACTTTGTCCAATAAGTTTCCAGAGTGGTAAGGAAAGTCTACTATGTTGAGCATCTCATAAGTAAGGGCATCACATCCAGGTCTAAGGATGTTATATCTTCATTGTACTCTACCCTCATCAGATGATTAACAGAGTACAATGCTCCCTTCTGCATGGACCTCACCAGACATCTGCAGCAGTTGGAGAGACCCCAGAGGTTTCTCACCAAGAAAATACAGGGCCTCCAAACAATGACTTACATGGATAGACTGAAAACCCTGTCACTGTACTCTGTATCCTATAGGCTGCTGACAGGTGACTTGTACCTGGCCTACAGGGCAGTCTCTGACCCTGCCCTGATGTAAATGCTGCACATCCACAAGTCAAATGGCACAAGAGTCACTCACTCTAGGGATCTTAACCTATCCTATGACATTAACAGAACATGCTGGAGATACAGATATATTTCCCAGAGATTGCTGCTACTCTGGGATAACCTTTCAATTCACATGAAACAGAGTTCCTTACTGACCCTATTTGAGTGCAACCTAGACAAATAGATAGGAGACCACAAATTCACTTTGGGGGTAGCACCCATGTCTCTCATGGATATGGGTATTCAGTGTTGATCATAGACTTGTTCTGCGAATTATGTCTAACTAACCAAGGACAGCTAAGGCAACTCAGGATTAACATGGCTAGGCTTGTAAGGGCTCTAGGGTGGCTAGCCTAGTAACCTCATATGAACCTTTTGGAAGCATACTGTTTGTCAGCCTGCAGTTAACTGACACTCACCACTTTTTATGTGGAAGGTTACCGTGCTGCTTTAATCAACATATTCAATGTCACCATTGGTTAGTTCACAGACTGAATGTAGTGTTAAAGAGGGGAAAAGTGAGCTTTATTTTTTATTGCTCCCTCTCCTCTAGGTTTGTGTGACCTTGGAGTCAGTACATATGTAGTTTGGGGGCATTGTTGCTTGCCCCACATCAGGGGGTACAGGGCGATTTCCCTCTAGCAAAAAACATAGCTTAGGAGTATAGCCGCTGTGAGTTATTTTCTCACACTGTTGCATATTTTTAGGTTAATTTAATTACATGTCTATTAAATGACACATGCTTATTCATAACAACTCTTTGGCATGCCTTGGAATAGCTATAATCTCAGTTTAGTACATTACTCCAGTTTCAAAAGTTCTGCATTTTAGAGGATCTCTGTTGCAGTCTTCAAGCACTTGAGAATCACCCTAATAAAATAAGTAAATTAACTGTGACCACAAAGAAAAGACTACAATTTGCCACAGAAAAGTGTATAGAGCCCATGACAAGATTCTCCATTCACAGAATGATTCACAAACTATGTTAAGCCCTATTCAGTTGTAACTTAAGACAATTAATGTAGCCCTTATATGTTAATAGGAATACTATTGTAACATTTCCAGAAATGTAAACAGAGGAATAAATATAATCTATGGAACATGGGCTTACAGGATACATGAAACACCTCAGACTATACATTTAGGGAACTTATATGATTATTTCTGGTTTCTGTGTTAAGTACGTGTGTGTATGTATGTGTGTATGTGTTTCTGCTTTGTTTATTTATACTCTCAGCAAAATCACAAAGTATATATACTTTACCAATATTATCAGGTTCTAGGGCAATTTTAGCCAATATATTCATTTTAATGGGATGTGTAAACCCCCTCAAAATAATTTGAGGACCACAAAATATGATAATCATCCAAATCTAACTCCAACTCCACCCCCACTACCACCACAAAAACTATCTAAGACTTCAGAATAATAGGATATGTCTTTTGGGGAAAGAATGTTCCAATAAAAATTGAAACAATCTGAAAACAGGCTTATTGTGAGAAACAAAATGGTGGAAAATTGGAGACCATTTCATTAATAACTATAAGAAGAAGGGGAAACAGAGAGGTTTGGTGAGTTCTCTAGTAGCATAATCTGGATTTGATAAATGGCTTAAACAGGAATTACAACATGAGTATGACATCTGTGTATTAGGAAAACATCAAAAATATTGTAACTTTTTGTCATGGGAAGACAGCAAACGAGATGCAAATTGACAATGGCTCAGGACTATGTTAACCAGTCTGCTTGTGACAGCAGTGTACAGATGGAGAGAAGATAAAGAATATATCAAATAACTTATTATCGGAGTGAGGCAAAAGCTTGCAGACCTTAAAGTACCATTTCATTGGGACTAGTTATAAGAGAAACAGCAATGCACTGCACTGGTTAATATTGTATTCAAGACACTAGTGTAGATGTTTTGTGCAGACAATTATGACTGGCTTTATTGCATTCTGTTTAAACTACATGCCTATTAATTAATTCTAAGTAAATCCTCATCATAAGAGATTCATATTAGTAAGGCAAACTCACTAGACACACACTTTCCATTATTCAAATACGTTTAACATTTCATATCTGGGTAGAGCAAGCAAAAGGGACAGACCAAGGAGGCTGGAGGGACACATACAACTCTCAGTCCATAGTTTGGTCACCCCTGTTCTAGGAGTTCAGTTGCAACAACACGTCTTACACTTTCTATTTGCACTACAGTAGGAGTCAACAGAATTAAAGTCAATCGCATTAAAAAATAAAACAAACATCTGTGTTGCAAAGGCTGTATTATTCAGTGTGAAGAATCTACCAAATTAAACTTTTATTATATTATACATTCATTTATCTTCAGTTAATTTGATGAGGAAAAATAGAAACTGCTCTTTTTCATTTTTAGTAAGCATATGAAACAATATAATAAGGTACATTGTTCAAGATGAAAATGTCTTTAAACTGAGTAGTGTTTCATTCCTGTTAATAATCTGTTTTGTTAATCAGCTAAAAGTGACGTGTAATACTAGTATTCACATTTGTTTACATATGGATGTGAATAACGTTAAAATGAAATATAATAACAGGGTACCGTGGGTTGTCCAAAAAGGAGTGTTATGGATAGATAGATAGATAGATAGATAGATAGATAGATAGATAGATAGATGGATGGATACATGGATCTCTAATGTTTTGTTGGCTGCTGGTTTATTGGGGTCCATATTAAATTGCCAAACGTTTCAAAGTTCGAATGTCATATGGTTGACACCATATGATCAAACTTTAAAAAGTTCGGAGGTGAAAGACAATGGCTATGCATGTGCAGAATGGGAAAATTTCTCTTTTATGCACTGAAGTGTGGTCTCGGAGTTGGTATGTTTAAGTAGGGGGGGGTGGGGTGCAGGGGGGCTTGTCCCCCCCTGGTCAGAGCATTAAAGTAAGTTTTTCTTTTTTTTTTACTTTTTTATTATATATTCCAGGTTTCAAATTTCACTCATATGTTGTCGAACATATGAGGTTTGAAATTTTGAAGCTTCAAATATATAATATAAACCTGGTTTGTTGAAGTGCAGTTTTGTTAAAAATAATGTCAATCAGTAAAATGGTACAATTTTCAATTATGTTTAAGTTTTGTATGGTGTGTGGTAATTTGGTTGAATGTATCTTTTTATTGTGTGTCTAATGCTTCAAGTTTCAGATATACAGTAATTTTTGGTATTACTGGTTGTGTGTGTATGTCTGTGTATGTATTGTGTGTGTATCTGTGTGTCTGTGTAAGTGTTTGTGGGTTAGAGTTATAGTAAAGGCTAGAAATGGGGAAATTTAGTGTATTGTTTGTGTGTGATGGGTTTGCAATATGTGTGAATGTTTCAGGTTAGGGTTAGATTTAGGGGAAAGGGGGGATGTATTTAATGTATCTTATGTAGCTGTTTTGAGTTATAATCTCCCATTGTTGCATACTTTTAGGTTAAATGGTAAATGAGCAGAAATTCTAGTGTATATATATCTTAGAGTTTAGGTGCTAATAAGACCCTGCAAACTTTTATAGTTGTTGTTAGGTAGAAGGTTGTTTATAAAATGATGAGAAATTGTTATTAAGTTGCATTCAGATATCTTTTCTAGTTTATGCCACCATTTCTGACAGATATCTGAGCTCATTTTTTGAGCCTTTGATGTTAGCAGAGTGATGTTTTAATGCTGCAATATAGAGTTCGCTATCCAATGATTTGTGGCACATTTAATGATATTTGTGAGATGTGTCACAGGTTTAGTCTATAAATTTCCTCCTTTAGATATGTTCTTGAATGACAGTAATAGTAGTAATGGAGTTAGATGTAGGGTTTATTTTGCTTGTGAATGACTTTGACTGCGAATAAATGTATTTCTGGCATGAACTTTGTCTTTCCTTTGTTTTTGATAGGCAGCTGAGGCTTCCTTTTGTGTGGCTTTAATGTTAGCTAATTAGTGTTTTTTAAGTTTATTTGCATAAGTTTTTATCCAATGCCAAGTTGTTCAGCTATCCATTGTATTGTTTAGGTAGATTATTCTATACACTTTTATCTTATGTAAACAGTGGTAGTGTTCACTCATTGGCCATATTGAGCTATTATCTATGTATTTTCATGCAGGTTATAATGAATGGAATTGGCAGGAGTCTTTATTTTTATGTCTAGAAAGTAAGGTTTTCATCCTTATAGTTTTCAGCGTGCGGAGAGAGTTGATGCAGGAATTAAGTGATTGGATGACAAAGTGTTGATTTATCTGCTTATTCAATGATATTTCATTTGAGTATGTAATCTCCTTTTGGATTCTTTATCTGTTGATTGTAAGTCTGAGCTCATTTTATTCTCAGATAATTTAGGATTCCCTCATTAGTTTTAAGGTTGTGTTCATGCTCAAAGTTATGATTATTTGATAGGTAGTTGAACTTCCCTCCATTAGTTCATTGGTGCTTGTTTTACCAATCTGAATTAAGTATGGTATACTAGAGGATAGGCTGATGTGTATTTTAGTCTATCATGATTGGTTATATTTTAAAGACTGTTCATTGGACACCACCATGACAGTTTTTATCCAATTGCTAAGCTATTCAGCTATCCATTATATTGCTTAGGCAGGTTACATTTTACACTTTCATCCCTTTATCTATCTATCTGTCTATCTATCTATCTATCTATCTATCTATCTATCTATCTATCTATCCATCCATATAGCTGTCTATTATGCCATCACATGAAACTAGCACATGGTAGTGTTGACACTGCTCTGTATTAATTATTTTCCTTTTATACTCTACATATTATGGTCCAATTATAAACTAGCATTTCATCTCTCATTGAAATCTACCTCTTTTATTCCTTTACATGCTTCTATTACTCTGATTTGCTTTTCAATTGAATCTTCTCCCCTACTCTTATTTCTGTTTTCTCTTTCTTACTTTCAATTTTATACTTATCTCTTCCTTTACTAATATCCCACAGAATATAAAACTTGACAAATATATATGTGGTATTTGTTCTAGGGTGTATGTTGGCTTTCCTTGTTCTGTATATGTTGATGCTATACATTTTCTTTCTTTATGAATGAACATGTTTGTAGAACTTTAAGGATCTGAGGAAGTGCCTTATCAGGCGTGAAAGCGCTTGTCTATTTAATATATATTTTTTACCTCACAATTCATTTCTAGGTATTTCTTTTATTAAAGGTATTATGTTTTAGCTGAGCTCTGCATCCTCACTTTTTCTTCTGCTGGTCTACCACTTATCTGGATTTGGATGTGAATTATTTCCACTGGTTAATCACTTTGTTTCTTCATACTTTTAGGTTAATTTAATTGTATGGCTATTAAATGACACATGATTATTCATAAAAAGTATTACTTTCTGGAGGCCTTTCCTCCTTGGTTTCCTTCTAAAAATAAGCTTTGTCCAGCAGAGTTTTGGTTAATAGAATGCAAATAAACAAATAAATAAATAACTACTTATGCAACATATGCAGAGTACAGGTACTGAGTACGATTTTTATTTGTACTATGAGTCTACAAGTTACAGTTATGTATAAGTTCTGCAATAAAGAAGAATTCAACCATAGTCACAAAGGAAACCATTACTACTATATGGGTGTGTGTGTGTGTGTGTGTGTGTGTGTGTGTGTGTGTGTGTGTGTGTGTGTGTGTGTGTGTGTACACATTAAACTGAGATTATAGCTATTCAAAATTATGGCAAAAACTATTATGTATAACCATGTGTCATTTAATAGCCATACAATTAAATTAACCTAAAAGTATGAAGAAACAAAGTGATTAACCAGTGGAAATAATTCACATCCAAATCCAGATAAGTGGTAGACCAGCATTGCCCCTTTCAAGGCCATCTGGAATCAAAATGCAGTCTGAATCTCTTTGTCTGGGCTGCGTGAATAGTTCAATTAGCCTAGTCAGTTCTCCCTTTAATTCAGCTACATCTTTCTTCAAAGATATAATATCCGATTGACCAGAATCCATAATGGGACTTTTGCGGCAGATAAAGAAGGATTTATGGGCTCCTGATTGCTTCTTTCTAACTATTGATGTCCAGGATCTATTTTCACGCATTCCTAAAACAGAAGGTCTTTGCATTTTTGAAGAGATACTCTTCACCCAATCATCTTTAACTACAGATGAAGTCTTATTAATATGTGAACTTATGAACCTTATATTAGAAAATAACTATATATATTTTGAAGGAGAATATTTTCAACAGCTTAGTGGGGTTGCTATGGGTGCTGCTTGCGCCCCTTTGTATGCTAATTTGGTTCTCCTGGGTTGGGAAATTAAACATGTCTTCCAAAGTGAATTATTTTTATCTAATGTTATATATTACGGTAGAGTTTTGGATGATATTTTTATTTTGTGGAATGGAGGTTCAGAGTTAATACCTGAGTTTATTCAGTATTTGAATAAAACTACTGAATTTTTGAAATTTACTTTTCAGTTTGATAAACAAGAGATTAACTTTTTGGACACTAAAATAAATTAAAGCTCAGGATGGATATATCTCCAAAATCTACCATAAAAATACTTTCTGCAACAGTTATTTGCATTATAATAGTCATCATCCAATTCAACAGAAAAAAAAGTATTATTAAGGGTCAAGCTATAAAAATAGCGAGGATGACAACCCTGAGAAGTGATGTGATAACAGAGTTTGAATATTTAAGGAACATGTTTTTGGAGAGAGGTTATCCTGGACACTTTATAGACCCAATACTTACAGATGTTCTTAATAAATGGGGTGAAATATACATTCCTCTTTTAGGTACTGGTAGGGAGAATACTAACAATATAGTAAATGACTCAGAAGTTCAGTTTCAGCCCGATTTCCAACAGGCTTGTGTAATACAATACAGTCCCCTTTACTCCCAGATGAAGGGAATATTGATAAAAAATTGGAACATCTTCAAAACTAATAGTGAGATATTCCGAATATTGGGGAAAAAACACATATTTTCTACTAAAGTAGGGCCTAATATCAAACTATTGTTAGAGACAGGTAACAGTTCTATGAATATGCAAGACAGAAAAGGTGGAAGTAAACCTTGTGGCAGGTGTTCCTATTGCTCTTATATACTACAAGACAGTTCTATTGCCATTGACAATCAAAATAAAAGTCATGTTTTTTGAAAAGAGGCAATTGCTGTTCTAATAGGTTGGTATATATAGCTAGGTGTAACTCCTGTCCTTCTTTTTATGTGGGGAAGACAGAGAGAATGCTCAAGACTAGGATATATGAGCATCTTTATGATATCAAAAACAAGAAAGATACCAACGCCCTATATAAGCATAGTATTTCATGCAACAATTTTACATGTTTCAAGTTTGCTATTCTTGAATTTGTATCTGTTGATGTGAGAGGTGGTGATTGGCAAAATGTACTACACAAAAAGGAGCTTCTGTGGCAGTTGAAACTAGCCGCAGATTTTCCACCAGGACTAAATGAACATATAACTATAATGCCTATTCTCAAGGAGAAGGCAGATTCAGTTTAATAATATTTTCATCAATTGTAGGAATTTTCTAAGTTAATTTACAAAATAACATTGTGTTTATAATGTAGCAGACTGTTGCATTAATAGTATATATATTATTTTCGTGGTCAATGTGGTTTTGAGTTAATTTTGTAACTAATATTTCAGTTTTATTATTTATATATTCATGAGTAGTGAATTTTTATTGTTTGTATTGGTTGGATTAGAACCAATGGCTAACTGGCAATGTGTATTTAAACGTGTCTATTTAACTGTTTCTTTGTTCTGAAGAAGTCATACTTGTTGATGAAAGCACTTAACATTGTTTTTTATTTTCATTAAATATTACTGTGGACTCGCAATATTGGTGCTTTTCTTATTTACTTTCTTTCATTAAAGGTATTATGTTTCAGCTGAGCTCTGCATCCTCACTTTTTTCTTCTGCTGGTCTACCACTTATCTGGATTTGGATGTGAATTATTTCCACTGGTTAATATCTTTGTTTCTTCATACTTTTAGGTTAATTTAATTGTATGGCTATTAAATGACACATGGTTATACATAATAGTTTTTGCCATAATTTTGAATAGCTATAATCTCACTTTAATGTGTACACACACACACACACACACACACACACACACACACACACACACACACACACACACCCATATAGTAGTAATGGTTTCCTTTGTGACTATGGTTGAATTCTTCTTTATTGCAGAACTTATACATAACTGTAACTTGTAGACTCATAGTACAAATAAAAATCGTACTCAGTACCTGTACTCTGCATATGTTGCATCAGTAGTTATTTATTTATTTGTTTATTTGCATTCTATTAACCAAAACTCTGCTGGACAAAGCTTATTTTTAGAAGGAAACCAAGGAGGAAAGGCCTCCAGAAAGTAATACTTTTTATGAATAATCATGTGTCATTTAATAGCCATACAATTAAATTAACCTAAAAGTATGAAGAAACAAAGTGATTAACCAGTGGAAATAATTCACATCCAAATCCAGATAAGTGGTAGACCAGCAGAAGAAAAAGTGAGGATGCAGAGCTCAGCTAAAACATAATACCTTTAATAAAAGAAATACCTAGAAATGAATTGTGAGCTAAAAAATATATATTAAATAGACAAGCGCTTTCACGCCTGATAAGGCACTTCCTCAGATCCTTAAAAAGTTCTACAAACATGTTCATTCATAAAGAAAGAAAATGTATAGCATCAACATATGCAGAACAAGGAAAGCCAACATACACCCTAGAACAAATACCACATATATATTTGTCAAGTTTTATATTCTGTGGGATATTAGTAAAGGAAGAGATAAGTATAAAATTGAAAGTAAGAAAGAGAAAACAGAAATAAGAGTAGGGGAGAAGATTCAATTGAAAAGCAAATCAGAGTAATAGAAGCATGTAAAGGAATAAAAGAGGTAGATTTCAATGAGAAATGAAATGCTAGTTTATAATTGGACCATAATATGTAGAGTATAAAAGGAAAATAATTAATACAGAGCAGTGTCAACACTACCGTGTGCTAGTTTCATGTGATGGCATAATAGATAGACAGCTAGATGGATGGATATATATATATATATATATATATATATATATATATATATATATATATATAGCTAGCTAGATAGATAGATAGATAGATAAAGGGATGTACCTTTGTGTGTGCGTGTCTGTATGTATGCATGTACATGCCTATATAATAGTAAAACACTTAAAAAAATTAAAGCAGAGCCATAAAAGATATGCAGCATTTCGATATCTACAGAATGAATAGTATTTTGTGTACATATATTATTTTTTTCTGTAAATGGGAAAAAACAGTAAAATAAGTAATTTACCAACATTTGAAACAATCGAACTAGAATAGCTTTAATAGAAAAACAGTTGTAGCCTAATATTAGTGCAAAGTTCATCTAGTTTCCACCATCTAAACTATCAGGGTTTCAATGGCCTCTTCTGTTTTTTTCATTACTATTGTTTTCCTGCTGCTTCATCATATATTACTCATGTTGCTGAGACCTGAATACATCAGACATTGCTTTGCCACAGGTTGGTAATGCTATATTATGTGACATGGAGACGTTGAAAATGGTGACTTTATTTAAAAAATCCATTTTCTCTTAGTCTTTCTAATTTGAGTGGTAGTATTCATAAAGATCAGGGATCAGCAGTCAATGACCTCACACATTGGGAGAAGCAGGAGGCAGAGCCCCTTGTGGAAAAGACTGTTTCTACTGTTTAGTGATGTATTCACTATTTAGTGAATAGAACCCTGAAACTACACAATGATGACATTGCCATCTAAGTATGTGCTTGTGGTTGAAGAAACTAATATAGCCTTTTTGTTGACTTACATTGTAAAACCCATAATGAGCATGCTGCCAGAGACACCCTGCAGATCATCCCTCCAGTTCCCCTACTTTTCAGCCTTTTCTCCCCATATCTCTCGCTTGGTGTAGTTGCATCTCCCATTCCCTCTCAGCCCCTATTGTCCTTCTACACTTTGAAACATCCCCTCCAACCTCTATTGTTAGCATCTTTGCATAGCCACTCATAAAGTTTCAAGTTTGTAAACTCAAAATTCTATAGCCTGTGTTAGACTCTCTACACTAACCGGACTTTAAATTTTAGAAACTTGTAACAACGCAACAAACTATTGCAAAAGTAGCATCCTTTCTCTATATTCTACTTTATTTTTACACTTTACAACTTTACCTTAGCTGTAAAGGTACATCCTCCAACTGATTCAAGGCGGCTGATTGTTTCTGGTTTGGCACACATTCTACCTGGAGTTAGTCCTGCTCTGTTTCACCATCGCTTCGCTCTGGCTCACTCTGCTCCCCTACCCTACCCCCATTCCAACCCACCCCACATACATTAAGTTAATACCTAACCACACCACACCCCTTCTACCACCAGCCAATTACAGACAGCTTTCCTTAGTCTCCTCCCTCCTTCACACCTCTGCCCAACCCATATACAATCTACCACTATGTCTCTCTTCTTCACCCTACTAACCAATACTCTACTTCTTTACCCCATGCATAACTCCACCTCCTTCCACACATTTATTATCAATCACCTCCACTCACCTACTGTCCCTCTGTCCTCCACCAACAAACACACCCACACATACGCCAACATTAGCGCACATCTCTACAACATACCTACCTCTCTCCCCTCCTACCTTTCAAACACTTGCCCACTCACCATACGAATCCTTCCACTCCCAGATATATAAAACCGACCAATAAACTCAAACTCCTTCTCTATAATATAACACAAATTAAACAACAGGCCGACATCCACCCCAACCCAGGACCACACACCTACCCCCCACCTTGCCTAGCCGCTTCCCCTCCCTGCCCTCCACCGACCCCTGGTCACCATACTACTAACCACCATCCCTTACCCCGCTTCCAAAAACCACCAACACTGACTTTTTCTTTATCAACTTTAACGTCCGTAGTATCATACATAAATAAAATTACTGACTTCCACTGCTACCCTTAACACCTACTTACCAGACATTGCTGGAATTATAGAAACTTGGTTAAAGCTGCACATTAAAGACAAAGACATAATTACACCCAGTTACAACATTATAAGGTTAGACAGACCAAACAAAAGTGGAGGTTGGGTCACCGTTATGTATAAAGACACACTTAAACTTGAACAACTGAGTTATGCCCTTTCTGTCCTACCTAACTCAGAAATCCTAACAACACGCCTAGTAATAAACCGTAACAAAACTATTGTTATCATAGCCACTTACCTCCCCCCAGGCATTTTGAAAATTTAATAGTTCGAATCACTAAATAACAAACTGAAATGATCGAACTATTACATTTTTGAATGCCAATATAAAAAACAAAAACAAAACAAAAAAAAAACCTAAAGGGTGTAGGCAAGCCACCCTGCATCCCACATGTGGGGGGCTGTGCCCACCACACCCCCCACTACTTAAATATACCAACTCTGAGACCACACTACATTGTAGTAAATGGAAATCTCCCCTTACGGAGATTTCCATTTACCCATTCGATATTCTGCACTTTCGGCATTCTCATGTCAACAGTATCGTATTCGATATTGTTGACGTTCGAGATGCTAATAGGAACCCAGCAATAGCCTACCCACCATTGAAAATATACTCTCATGGGCATCATCAAATTTTAACCAGGAAACTATTATCCTAGGTGACTTCAACCTGGATTGGCACTTCTGCAGGTCCAAAAAGCCCTCCAATTTCCTAAACCACTTCAACTTCACCCAAACCGTATCCTCTCCAACCCAGATAGCTAAACACTCAAAAAGGCAATCCACACTAGATTAGATGCTAACCAACAAACCCAACCTAAGTTACTTAGCAGGCTGCCGCCCAAACACCCTCAGTGACCACTCACCTACCTTCCTGTACAGAAAACGAGTTCAGACACAAACCAACACAATATATAAGTATATCCAAAACAAGAAAAATTTTCCCCCTCCACTTTCAACCTACTACTTCAACAAAGTAACTGGTCCCCTCTTAAAAATATCCCACTTGATCAGTACTTCAACAATACCTTTCTAAAAACACTAAATAATTTAGCACCTGCAAGAAAAATAAGAGCTAAACCTAAAGACATACCCTGGCTAATCAAGGATACCAAAGCACTACTGAAATGTAGAGACAGGGCTTAGTTAGCTTACCACACCACCAAAGATAAAACAAACCTCGCAGCATATCAACAGCTCCAAAACCAGGCTAAGAAACAAATAAATTCAGACAAGCAAAACTATTTCCTGTCATATCAGCAAATCCACCAAAACAACTCCCAACATTTTGGCCAAACATTAACAATCTTCTCAACCCAAGCTTTTCCCCAACCCCCCACCAGCCACCTCTAATGCAACAGACCCAACAGTTACATAAATTAATACCCACTTTGTAAACACAATCACATCACTTCTTAATAATCAGACTAATGAGCCTTTCACAGTACCCTCTCCCTTTTCAGATTCCCCCAACCCTGTCTCTTTTACCCCAATCCAAACTAGCTACATAAAACACTCCTCTCCAAATTCAGATCCTGCTGTCTGGCAGCAGACCAATAACCCAACGAATTCCTTAAAATGTTTGTCCCCTCAATTGCCTATCCTGTGTCAATCCTGATCAACCACTCAATCACAGAAAAATATGACCCCTAACTGCGGAAAATATCTCACATCATTCCGCTACACAAAGGAGGTCCCTCTAAAGAACTAACAAACTACCAACCCATAGCCATCCTCTCCCACTAGCTAAAATCTTAGAAAAATGCATTCACTCCCAACTCCATACCCACCTCCTCAATCACAACCTCCTCTTCCCTCAACATGGCTTTAGGCCAAAACACAGTACCACCACTGCCACTACTGTCTTTTACCAACACCATCCAAGGCTTCATAAATGAAGGCCAGGGTGTCTCCTCCATATTCCTGGATATGCCAATAGCTTTTGACACCATTTCCCACCAATTCCTACTCAACAAGCTGTCAACCTACAGCCTCAATACATCTGCTCTGACCTGGTTCCGTAGTCATCTCACTTACTGTCAGCAAGCCACCAAATAGCAAAACATCCTTTCCCCCTTCTTCCCATCTCTGTAGGAGTACCCCAAGGATCCATACTTGGCTCCCTGCTATTTACAGTTTCTACTAACAACCTCTCATCTGCAACCCAGCTAGCCTCTGTAGTACAGTATGTTGATGACTCCACACTTAACTGCTCAGCCCCTACCCCCCAGGACTACAATTAAAAATGCAAACATCTTTCCAGGACATAGAAAAATACCTTACTAACCATCAACTAATACTCAACCCAAACAAAACCAAGTTAATAGTTTTCAGTTATAACAAACTCAAAACATGCCAGTCACCACTAACAATTTTTCCACAAATAGAATCAAAATAGAACCCACTAGCCAAACAAAATATCTAGGTGTTACAATTGATGATAACCCAAGGTTTGATAGTCACATCTCACTCACCATCAAAAAAAATCCACTCCAAACTAGTCTCCCTATAGAGAGTCAAATCTTACCTTACAGAAAGTGCCAGACTAGCCACTGCCCACTCACACCTATTTTCCAACGTCCTCTATGGATCCCAAGTATTTACCAATTTACATAAATCTGACCTAAAAAGTTTAGAATCCTCCACAACA